>NW_028327187.1:54952954-55255985 GCF_987537825.1 Furipterus horrens | reverse complement strand
TGAGTTTATTCTGGTGTATGGTGTAAGTTGGTGGTCTAGTTTCATTTTTTTGCATGTCCCTGTCCAGTTCTCCCAACACCATTTGTTAAAGAGGCTCTTTTCACTCCATTTCATGTTCTTTCCCCCTATGTCAAATATTAGTTGACCATATGAACCTGGGTTTATTCCTGGGCTCTCTATTCTGTTCCATTGATATATATGTCTCTTTTTATGCCAGTACCAGACTGTTTTGATTACCGTGGCCTTGTAGTATAGTTTGATATCAGGTATTGTGATTCCTCCTACTGTGTTCTTCCTCAAAATTTCTGTGGCTATTCGGGCACTTTTTTGGTTCCATATAAATTTTTGAAGTATTTGTTCTAGGTCTGTGAAGTATGTTGCTGGTATTTTAATAGGGATTGCATTGAATCTATAAATTGCTTTGGGTAGTATGGACATTTTAATGATGTTGATTCTTCCCATCCATGAGCATGGTATATGCTTACATTTATTTGTATCTTCCTTAATTTCTTTCTTCAGTGTTATGTAGTTTTCTGGGTGCAGGTGTTTTACCTCCTTGATTAACTTTATTCCAGGAACTTTATTTTTCTTGTTGCTATGGTAAATGGGACTTTTGTTTTAGTTTTTATCTCTATGATTTTATTGTTGGTGTATAGAAATGCCTTGGATTTCTGAATATTGACTTTGTACCCTGATATTTTGCCAGATTAATTTATTATGTTTTGTAGTTTTTTGGTGGAGTTTATAGGATTTTCTATGTACTCTATCATGTCATCTGTAAATAATGACAGCTTTAATTCCTCCTTTCCAGTCTGGATGCCTTTTATTTTTTTGTATTGTCTGGACACTCTTGGTAGAACATTTAAAACTTTGTTGAATAGAAGTGGAGAGAGTGGACTTCCTCATCTTGTCCCTATATTTCGGGGAAAGTTTTTTGTTTTTGCCTATTAACTATGATGTTGGTGGCAGGCTTTTTGTATATGGCTTTTATTATATTGAGGTATGCTCACTCTATTCCAGGTTTGCTGAGTATGTTTATCATAAATAGGTGTTGTACTTTATCAAATGCTTTTTAAGCTTCTATTGAAATTATCATAAGATTTTGTTTATGTGGTATATTACATTTATTGATTTGTGAATATCAAATCATCCTTGCATCCCTGAAATGGATCACACTTGATCGTGGTGTATGATGTTTCTAATGTGTTGCTGATCCGGTTTGCCAATATTTTGTTGAAGATTTTAGCATTTATGATCATCAGCGATTTTGGCCTGTAGATTTCTTTCTTTGTTGTGTCTTGACCTGGTTTTGGAATCATGGTAATACTGGCTTCATAGAACGAGTTTGGGAGTCTTCCCTCTTCTTGGATCTTTTGGAATATACTGAGGAGAAGAGGAGTTATTTCTTTCCTAAATGTTTTGTAGAATTCACCTGTGAAGCCATCCGGTCCAGGGCTTTTGTGTGCCGGGAGTTTTTTTTATTACTGCTTCAATTTCACTACTTGTTATTGGTCTATTCAGGCTTTCTGCTTCTTTTTGATTCAATTTTGGAAGATTACATGTTTCCAGAAATTTGTCCATTTCCTCTAGATTGTCAAATTTCTTGCCATACAGTTGTTCGTAATAATTTCTTAAAATCAATTGTATTTCTGTGGTATCAGTTGTGATTTCTCCTCTTTCGTTTCTGATTTTATTTATTTGGGTCTTCTCTCTTTTTTTTCTTGGTGAGCCTGGTTAAAGACTTGTCAATATTGTTTATCTTTTCAAAGAACCAGCTCCTACTTTTGTTGATCTTTTTAACTGTTAGTTTAGTCTCTATGTCATTTAATTCTGCTCTGATCTTGATGATTTCCTTCCTTATACTCGTTCTGGGCTTTGCTTGTTGTTATTCTTCTAGTCCTTGTAGCTGTAGGGTTAAATTTTTTATTAGAGATTCTTCTAGCTTTTCTAGGTAGGCCTGTATTGCTGTGAACTTTCCTCTCAGGACTGCTTTCCTTGTATCCCATAGGTTTTGAGTTGTTGTGTGTTCATTATCATTAGTTTCCAGAAACTTTTTGATTTCTTCCTTGATGTCATTGTTAACCCAGTCATTATTTAATACCATGTTATTCATTCTCCATGAGTTTGAATGTTTTTGAGTTTTTTCCTTGAGGTTGATTTCCAATTTTAAGTCATTGTGATCTGAGAAGATATTTGATATAATTTCAGTTTCCTTGAATTTGTTTAGGCTTGTTTTGTGTCCTACCATGTGGTCTATCTTTGAAAATATTTCATGTGCACTTAAGAAGAATGTATATTTTTCTTATTTGGGGTGAAAAAGTCAATATATGTCGACTAAGCCCATTTGATCTAGAGTGTTGTTTAATGTGTCAATATCTTTTGTGTTTCTTTGCTTCAAAGATCTGTCCATTGTTGACAATAGGGTGTTAAAGTCCCCTACTATGAGTGTGTTGCTGTCTATATCTTTCTTGGAGTCTTTTAAAATTTTCCTTACATATTTCGGTGCTCCTATGTTGGGTGCATATATGTTTACAAGGGTTATATCTTCTTGATGAATTTTTCCCTTAAGTATTATGAAATGCTTTTCTTTGTCCGTTTTAATGGCCTTTGCTGTGAAATCTGTTTTGTCTGATATAAATATTGCTACCCCAGGTTTTCTTTTATGTCCATTTGCCTGAAATACTTTTTCCATCCCTTCACTTTCAGTCTGTGTAGAACTTTTGTTCTAATGTGGGTCTCCTGTACACAGCATATATGTGTGTCATGCTTTCTAATCAATTCAGCTATTCTATGTCTTTTGATTGGAGCATTTAGTCCATTTACATTTAAGGTTATTACCAATAGGTACTTATTCATTGTCATTTTTCCCCTTTGTACTTGTGTTCCTCTCTGTCTCTCTCTCTATTTCTTCATCTTCTTAAAGCAGACCATTTAGCATCACCTGCAATGCTAGTTTAGTGGAGATATTTTCTTTTAGCCTTCTTTTGTCTGGGAAACTCCTTATTTCACCTTCCATTTTCAATAAGAGCCTTCCTGGGTAGAGCAGTCTTGGTTGTAGGCCTTTGTTTTTCATTGCTTGGAATATTTTTTGCCATTCCTTTCTGGTTTGTAGTGTTTCTTCTGAGAAATATGATGATAGCCTTATTGGAGCTCCTTTGTATATTGTTAGTTGTTTTTCTTTTGCTGCTTTTAGGATTCTCTCTTTGTCTTTCAATATTGTCATTTTAATTATGATGCGTCTTGAAGTGGGCCTGTTGGGGTTCATCTTCATTGGGACCCTCTGTGTTTTCTGGACCTGCGTGACTCTTTCTCCCCTCATGTTAGGGAAGTTTTCTGTCATTAGTTTTTCAAAGAGGTTTTCTATTCCTTGCTCTTCTTCTTCCCATTTTGGAATTCCTATGATATGGATATTATTACACTTCATGTTGTCCTGCAGCTGTCTTAGAACCTCTTCATTCTTGTTCAATCTTTTTTCACTTTGTTGCACTGTCTGGGAGTTTTTGTCTACATTGTCCTCCAGCTCGCTGATCCGATCTTCTGTTTCATCTAGCCAGCTTTAAATTTCTTCTACTGTGTTCTTCAATTTAGAGATTGTATTCTTTATGTCCTCCTGGCTCTTATTTGTAGCGTCTATGTTCTTTTCCATGCTGGTATAATTCTCAGTAAGTTCCTTGTAGTTTTTCTGGAGTTCCTTGTAGTTTCCGTGGAGTTCTTTGTAGTTTCTGCTGAGCTCATTCAGCTTCTCCATAATCCATGTTTTGAATTCCATATCTGAAGTTTTCTCCCCTCTATTTCATTTAGCACTCTTTCTGGGGATTCTACCTTTCCTTTTGATGGGAGATTGTTTCTCTATTTCCCCATTTTTGTGACTCTTATTGTTTGTTGTTGTTTCTTAGAATGATCCTCACTTCCTGGATTTGCCTCTGGTGGTGTCAGGTCATATACCAGTCTGGCTCTAGGCAGCCTGTTGGAGACTTTCAGGGATCTACTGCCTTTGTCTGTCTCCTTTAGTTGTCAATCTATTCAATCTGTGATTAGTTATCAGGCTTAAGGACTGAGGGTTTGGCAGCTTTTTTCCTGTAGGCAGGGCTTTTGCTTCCCCTCAAGTTGACACCACACTCGGATGTAAATGGTCTGCCTGCAGTACTGAGGATAAGTCAGCACTGGGACTCGGTCGGCTGCTCCTCCAGTTCTCCCCTTCCTCCTTACTCTTTAAAATTTTTGAGTGTGCTTTCCGCCAGCCTGCTGGTGCCCCCACTGCTGCCACCACCACACTGCATCCTCTCCACCCCAGCTCCACCTTTCCTACCTGTCTGGATGAGTGTTTCTTCTTTATACCTTTGTTTGCTAGACTTCCATGAAGTTTAATTTTCTGTAACTTCTGGTTGTTTCTAGTTTTCAGGTAGTTGTATTCCTTCTTAGTTGTGGAGGCGTGTCTGTCTACGCCTCCGTCTTGGCCGTAACTCATCTATCTTCACTCTTTATATGGCCTTCTGTCTGGTAAGAAAAATTTACTCACATACATTACTTAGGTGTTCCTTTCTCACCTGAGTCTTCTCTATCTCCAGGCTTTAACTTTTCCATGTTCATTTCATCTATTTATTCATTTCTAGCTTTGGGAGGAGTGCATGTGCATTGAGGAGTGTTTTTGAGACAGTGCTGTTGTAGATGACAGTGACAGAGAAAGGATATGATAACCTTGTGACCCATGTATTTATACCCATGTATATGTTAATCTTGTGAGTCATCTTTGTTTAAAATTTTATGTTGCATGGGATCAAGTAATTCATGCCTAAGGGTCCTGACATTGAGCATAGTTATGCACTGGAATTATATGCTATGTACTAATATCTGATATCAGGAATCCCTAATGACACAACCTTTGCACATTTTAATGTGTCTGTTTGCTTGAAGATTTAAACTGAGTGCTTGAGGACAACTGAAAAGTGACTCAGAACTGAAGCCTTTAGGAAAAGTCATCAGGAATATCTCAGCCGTCTCTTCATTCTCTCCTTCCTTCATTCTTTCCGCCCTTGACTATTGACCTCATTCACAGAAATTGGTTGCTCAGATGGGATTTGGATCATTGTGGACTTTGAGATATGTTCCACCCTGTGTATCTATTATGGCACTCCTTAAAAGGGATTGAAATCCAGGTCTGTGTGTTGGAAAAGATGAACCTGGTAATGGGCCTTTTTGTTTTCTATAACCCACTGTTTGAAATGCCTTTTTGCCCCTTTGATTCTGTTTTGTTTTTAATTGCTGATATTACCTTTATTTTATTTACTAATGTAGGAATTGGATTAGGAGAGTTAAAAATGGCTGATGCCTAGATTAAGGATTTATCTCTGAGGGTCAATTTGTATTTTTCAGTCTCCATAGAAACCTAACAACAGACAGAAGCTTACAATGATATTCTGCTTTCTATGACACCCGGGTTATGTCTGGAAGCAGAAATATTTAGCAGTGGATTTACTGGCAGGAAAGGAGGGATACCTCCATCAACACCAGACCTATTGATTGTCCACCATTATTATGAACTTTTGTATTTTTGAGGTGGAGAATGTAACTTGAGACCAGGGCCATCTGATTCCTCTGGTTGCTCCTGCTGAGGGGAGACTGTTGTTCCACTCATGCCCATTATATACTACTTACTCTGTGGTTTAAGATGACACCTGGGATGGGAGGGTCTGATGATTTCTGAGTTATAGAAAGAGAGATTCCCAAACATCTTTGAATAACCTCAATCTCTCCCCCTCCTTTTCACTCTAGCCCCCTTTGTTACCCTAGTGGTGGGTAGCTGCTTCCTACTGTTACTTCCTCCGTGCAATTTCAATGTTTCCTTTCCTTTTTATCCCCTTTCATATTTCCAACTTAACACGTACCAGGGAATTTAAATGCCTTTTAGAAATGATGAGGATTCTCACCACTCATATGCAATGTGTTAAATTATTGGAGCTTTATTAGTATAGTTTAGTGGTGTTATTTTTATCCGATTCTTCATGATTCTTGTATCCTTGCATTAGTATGTGCACATTTAAATAAGCATGCTACTCTTACAGGCTTCACAGGTTTAATTTGTCAGGAAAAGACAGCTCTGCCTGCAGTACTGTACAAGTCAACTGGAAGCATTCAAGGGCAAGCAGGACTTGTTATCAGGGTCTCTAGTTGGGTGAGGCCACTGCTCAAGACCTGGGGGTGGGGGACGCTGCATGAGCTCAATGGTTGGGTGTGCCTATTGGTAGGCTCCTTCTGCAAGTAGGTCTACAGGGTGAGCTCCCTGGTTTGACAGGCCTGTTGGTTGTCTTCTGCATCAAAGTGTGGCCACTAGTTAATTTGTGTAATCACCTCCAGTTAAGTGGGGCCTACGGCTGCACTCCCTAACCAACCAGGTGGTGCCTCTAGCTAAACTCCACACTCAAGCAGGGATGTAGGCAGGGCTTCAGAGTTGGATGGGGCCTCATACTGTGCTCTGAAATCAAGAAGGGTACCACAGGCTGTCCCCCAAAATTGGATGGGTCCACAGACTGGGTTTTGCAATAGTTGGGTAATCTGTTGGCTGTGTCTTGCTGTTGTTCAAGGTTATTAGCCAGTCTCTTTGGTTCAGTGGGTCTGCCAGCTATATCCTGGAGCTGAGTGGGGCTGGAAACTGTTCTTAACTGATTCTGGGTTTCTGTCCTGGCTCTCTGCTAGGGTGGGATTGCAGGCTGTGTTTCTCTGTTGGGCAGATGAGTTCCCTGCCTGAGTGAGGCCATAGGCTATGTTCAGTAATCAGGCAGGACTGATATGCTTCTGGGTGAGATTGTAGGCTGGGCTCCATGGCTTGGTGGGACATAGGTTGGATTCTAAGGCTACTCCAGGTCACTTTTCAGGCTCCCTGGTTATGCAAGGCCAAAAGCTATGCTCCACAGTTGATCAAGCTTGTTGGCTTGACTCCCTGCCCAAGTGGGTCACTGAATGTGCTCTGAACTTTTCATGTGTCTGTGGACACACTGCCCATAAGGGTAGGGCTAGGAGGCTGGGCTCAGCAACTGAGTAAGACTAAACATGTTCTCTGCTTCTAGGCAGGCCACAGGATGTGTTCCATAGCTGCTGGACATCTGTGACCATGCTTCCCAGAGAGGCAGGATTGGAAGTTGTGCTTTGAATTTGGGCAGGACTAAAAATGTGCTCCTCTGTCCAGATGACAAAGGACAGATCAGTGAATTTGAAGACAGTGCGATAGAATTGACGCGATCTGAACAAAAGAGAGAAAATAGACCGAAAAAAATGAACAGTCTTAGTGACCTGTGGGGCAATAACAAATGCTCCAACATTCATATCATTGGAGTTCCAGCAGGGAAACTGTCCAGTGATATCCGGGAGGGACTCAATGAAAAGGTGTTCTGGCCTCATCCCAGGTCTGGATCTTTGGCTTAATTGTTGAGAAATCATATGTATGACCACTGAACCTTGGCTAGAGTTGGGCCTTGTGGCTTTGGGTAGATGCAGGAGGCTGCTTCATAATGATATGTCAGGTGTAGATTGTGGAAGAGACACCAGTGGGAATCCAGCAGATGTCAGCTTGGTGCCAATGGGCAGTGGCTTAGTGTGTGGAGAGATTTCACAGTACTGGGAAGATCTTCCTGGAGAGGTTTGGGAGTTGAAATGAAAGGCTGGGCTGGCTGGCAGAGCTGAGCTAAGCCAGGAGAGGTCTGACTCTAAGAGGCATAAAGCAATGTTTCTTTTTTTTTGTTCATTTGTTTTCACTGACCCGGAAGGAATGGCTGGAGGCATGGAGATTCTTAAGGGGAGTGTGTGCTCACTTGCCTCAGGCTCTGGCTGGGGTGGGGGTGGGGGGAGTGCGGGGGTGGGGGATGCTGAGGTGGACTGGAGACACTTGAGTGCTGTGGGAGAAATCCTTTGGGAAGATCGCTCCCCACCCAGTAGCAACAGGCAGAGGGAAAGCAGCAGCCCCATCTGAAGAAAGTTCTTGGCCCCATTCCATTATTCATAAGCCTGATTGCGGATTTCAGAGTGAGAAGAGTAAGAAGCAAAAGAGAGAGACACAGGCAGGAGAACACCGATAGCTACGATTAGGCTGCCTATATCCAGACTTGGACACAAGCTGAAGTCAGTAGGGGCAGATACAGAAAGAGAAGAAAGTGGAAAAATACAGATACTATGGAGACAAATTCCACTGTGACCTTCTATAGGGATTGTCTCCTACATATCCTTTCAATAGTCATTGTTTGTCCTTCCAGTCTATGGATTATAAGTAAATAGTCTTTATATTATAGTTTATTTTAAATCTCATATTTTGCTCCTCCCTTTTCTCAATCAATTTTACCACTTGATTTCTTCCTCTTATTTTTGTTTAAATTCTATCTTTTAATACCATGCACTTCCAAACTGCACTCATTTTTCTCACCTCTCCAGCCACTCAATACCATTTTTCTTGTCATTAGACACCTCATATTTTCTCATCATAAAATATATTATCTCTCCACCTTGATCAATCTGTGACTTTCCTGCAACTTTATCCACAGATCATCACTATTCTGGTATTTCAAGTCTCACATCTTATCATTCTCCTCTCCTAATCCCTTTGTATCATCCTCCAGCTCTTTCCTTCTTTTACTTTAAATTTAATTTTCCCCTGTCTTAGCCTGGTTTTTATTCTTCACTCTAAGTATTCCTTCTCCCTCTATTATCTCAAAATCACTTCCCTTTCCTCCAGGCATCTCTTAAGCTTCTTCTCCTTTTTTTACTTCTTACTTCCATCCTATCTATATTAATCTTAGCTCACAGTTATTGTTAGTACTGTGGTGAAATGTTTCCTCTAATTTGATGCCTATTTTTCTTATTATTCATCTTCTTTATTTGTAAGTGTGCGTGTGTTTGTTCTCTCACACACACTGTGTGTGTGTGTGCATATATATATATATGTAATATATATGTAATATATATATGTAATATATATATAATATATATATTACAACTTCTGTTTAAACCTAAAACTACACATTTCTCCTCTCTTAATTCACTCCACCTTCTTCCCTTCCTTTTTAATATATTATATAAATTTTACTTTCTCTCATTGCCTTGTCCTTACTCACTACTATTATTGCTCCTCCCCCGCCCCTCTCAGAAATAATTTTTCTTTCAGTTATTCAACACTTATTTGTTTTTCATTTCTTATAACAGTCTCAATCTCATTACATCCTTATTAATACTGGCTCATTAGCAATTGATACAGTGATTGAGAATCGGAGATATTTTTGTGGGTGTGGGATTCTTGCCTGGGGAGGTGGATTTATTTTAGCAGCAACTCAACAACTGTTTACAAAATGAAGAGCAGCACAACAACAAACAAAATCAAAATACTACCAGACAGACAAAATAAGAGGCATAAAGGGCATCCCAAGAGCATCAAGTTCAGGAGATCAAGTAGTCTGCACCACTGAATCCCAGTGAACTCTTACCACAGAAAGTCACAACATGAAAGCAGGAAGTCAAAACTATCAATCTAAGAAGCAGAAGCAAACAAGAAGAGCCACCTAAAATGGGGAGACAAAGAACAACACCCCATTGAAAGGAAGGAGGAATTTCCAAAAAGAGGTATAGATGAAATAAAGCAAGCAAACTATCAGACATCGAATTCAAAACAATAATAATGAGAAAGCTCATGAGCTCAACAAATGCAGAGAAAACTTCAACAAACTCCAAGGGAACTACAAAGAACTCAAGGGAAACTACAAGGAACTTACTGAGAACTACACCAGCATTAAAAAGGACATACAAACTCTCAATAAGAGACAGGAATAAGTTAAGAATACAACTTCTGAACTTAAGAACATAGTAGAAAGAATCAAGAGCAGGCTAAATGAAGCAGAGGATCACATCAGTGAGTTAGAGGACAACAAAGAAAAAAATTCCCAGATATTGCAACAAAATGAAAAAACATGAAAAATCTATAAGAGAGCTGCAGGGTGTTAGAAATAGTAAAAACTGAAATGAAGGACTCTGAGATTCAAGGTTTATTAAGAGGAACCTGCCGGTCTGTCTCAAAAGAGAGAACAGCAGCTGGCGTACAGGCTGACAAGGTTTTAAAGGGAGAGATAGGGAATGACTGGAACAGGGTATCAGGGCACCTAGTGATTGGTTGGGCTTGAGGGTAATGGCGGGAACAATGGGTTGGGTTTAGGGGTAACGGTGGGCACAATGGTGGGAACAACGAGGCACTTGGTGATTTGTTGGGTATGTTGCTGGGGAGAAGGCACTTGGTGATTTATTGGGCATGTTGCTGGGGAGAAGAATAGAATAAGGAAGTAAAAAATTTTCTACTCCCTACTGGTGTTTTGCAAGATTTGAGGAACTTTTCACTGGACTCCACAATAGTTATTATTTGTGGTTTTTACTTCCTGCTAATCAACTTATTGGGTGGGGGTTTTTGAGGCTCTTACTGAACCTAAGATTCCTGCTTTTTGGTTGTTTTTAAGAGCTGGGTGATAAGGAGGGCAGGGACCGGAAAGGGGTCGTCGGTTTTTCTCTGTAGCTGCTTCCTGCTGAGTGGGGGCATTGTTATTGAGAGGGGGTCCCTGCAGGTTTTAAGGGTGGCCATATTCCCCTTTGGCTATTGTGGAGTTGGTTTGTAGGGCTAGATCAATTTTATTGACTTTCTGGTTGGTGAGGGCTTGGATGCGGTTTTGTAGGAAAGTAGAAAAAAAGGCGGAGGATACAGGACCCAAAGGCTAGGACAGCAAGCAGGAGGGTTAGAGGGCCTAAAAAGGGTAAGAGCCAGAAGATCCAGTTGGTTCATAGCCAATGGTCCCAGGATTCCGTCTGCTGTTCCCGGATTTTCTGGGCCCGTTCTCTTAGCTTCGCTGCCGCGTTGCGGACCAGTCCAGACTGGTTGAGATAGAAGCAACATTCCTCACCTAGAAAGACACAAACTCCCCCTTTTTTCACGACTAGGAGGTCTAAGCCCCTGCGATTCTGGACGGTAACTGCCACTAGTGAGTCGATTTGGTCATGTATGTGTACTAATGAGGCGGCATTGTCGTCTAGGGACTTTAGTAAATCTTCTGAGAGGGCGTGAAAATAGGTGAGGGCAGTTGCTAAGCCTCCTACTCCCATGCCTATTCCTGTTGATACACCTAAAGCTACAAGAAGGGGAATAAGTTGAATTGTTCTTTTGACCTTGAGGGGCAGTGGTAGAGTGCTGGGAATAGGTAGCGGGGTGTCCAGGGGAATGATGTCTAAATTTGGGGTGAGTAGACCAGGGTGCAGGACAGGGTCCCTGTCTAATTGATAAGAAGGCACATATAAGTGTTGCTCCCACATAAGTAAAATACCCCTGCCTGAGTAATACAGGAGGATATATGAATGGAGAAGAGATGTATAAGGGGATAGGGAGGGCACGTTTTGCCCTGTTCTGGCTCGGCGTTCCAGACACTAAGCATTGAGGATAGGGCTTCACCTATTAGGGGTGAAATGTGGGTAGTGCTTATGCGGGAACATTGGTATTTGGATATAAAGGAAGTAGATAACCAGGGGTAGATTTTGGAGGTAGGGAAGGAGCAGCTTATTCCGACGGCTGAAGGAAGAGTCCATTGGCGGTAGGTGAAACTTCATAATTAATGAGCTGGGAAAAATGGTTGTTGGGTAATTGAATGGGAATAGTTGTATTGCATTGGTTAGTAGCTAAGTGGCCTACTAGTACAGAGCCAGTTGCCGAGAAGCAGATGGGGGCTTGAGAGAGAAGAGGGGTTTTGAGAGTAATTGGACCTCGTGCTGGAGGGGTGGATGGTTTAAAAGTCTGTAATTGGGCGAAATAAGTTTGGTATAATAGGTCGGCTTGGTTGGAGGCTGCAGTGGAATCATTATTTATTAGGTAATCAGCTTTTTAGAAGAAGATTGCCTCTTTTTGAACATTAAACAGGAGCTGTACTTTGGGAGAATGAGACATGCGAGTGGGAACTGGTAACGAGCAATATGCCGATGAGGACATAGATATGCACATCCAGCAATTATTGGCATAAGAGGAGTTAGCTCAGTGTAAGAATTCCTGCGTGAGATTGAGGGATTGAGGTATGTAGGGAAGACAAGGGAGCAGTGTAAGATGGAGGTAAGGATATGCCGAGTAAAGAGAAGAGTGTGGTAGATCATGGTTGAGTGGTATAGAGGAGGGAGAGAAGGAAGAATTGGAATATTTCTGCCTCGTATGGAGTGAAATCAGAGAGAGAGCCTTGCCAGGCTAAGTCCTGTATCCACTGGAGAGTGTCGGAGACTTCCAGGGTATATGGGCGAAACCAGGATAGGTCCTTGGATATCTGGAGGAGGAATTGGAGAAATCTAACACGGTGGTAATGGAAGTAAGCTAACTGAGCATATCTGTTGTTCAGTGATGTGGTAATGGAAGTAAGCTAACTGAGCATATCTGTTGTTCAGTAGGGTGTGATGTTGGATGGCTTTGTGAAGAAGAGTGAGTAAGAGGTTTAGTCCAGTTCCTCCTGGATTGGAGGACATTTGGAGATTTTGAGAGACAATGGACCTGTGGGGATAGAGATAAACAAGTTAGGAGGCTTGGAAGGGTAAGGTTTGATATGCGAGAGATGGGTCCAGTGGGTGTCACCTTCTAACTTAACAGCGGTGGGCATAGAGAGGATGATAGTGTGAGGACCTGTCCAAATGGCTGGAGTGACGCACTCCCTTTAGTGCGCTTGTAGACTGTGTCCCCAGGTAGTAGATAGTTGTGTGGTAGAGGTAAGGAAAGGTTGTGGGAGTAGTTTGTTAACTTCTGTTTGAAGTTGCGCCCTCATGTGAGCTAAAGCGGGGAAGTATGAACCAAAAGCGAGGTTGCTGGGAGCTGGGATAGGGGCAAGTACAAAGGGTCGACCATACATAATTTCAAAGGGACTGAGATGTAGGGGTTTGTGGGGCATGGCTCGGGTACGCATGAAGGCAAAAGGAAGGAGTTGGGACCAAGGGAGATGGAGCTCGAGGAGGAGTTTTTTTAGGTGGTGTTTTAGCATTTGGTTGGCTTTTTCTACTTTCCCTGAGGACTGGGGTCAGTAAGGGATATGGAGATGCTGTTTTATTCCTAGATAGTTAACTAGGGCCTGGGTGATATGTGAAATAAAGGCCAGGCCATTGTCTGATTGAAGGGATGAGGGAAGACCAAAGCGTGGAATGATGTGGTCTGTGAGAATTGAGGCAGCTGTAGAGGTGTCCTCTTTTCTTGTGGGAAAGACCTCAATCCATCCTGAGAATGTGTCTATGAGGGTGAGGACAAACCTGTATCCCTTATAGGGAGGCATATGGGTGAAATCGATTTGCCAGTCCTGACCTGGAATACTGCCCCTTGCTTGGTGTGTGGGAAAGGATTTGGGGTGGAGTCCCCCTTGTAGTGAGCAGGGGATACAGATGGAACAGGCTGAGGTGATACACTTTAGGTGTGTTGATAGAGAGGGGCAGGAGAGGAAAGAAGAAAGATATAGGTGGAGGGGGTGATGCCCTACATGAAAGGTATTATGGAAGGCATGTAGAATGTTCTGTGTTTGTGCTTTGGGAAGGATAAGTTTGCCATCCTTGGTGCACCACTGGCTGACCTTAGGTAGGAGAGCATATGCCTCTACCTCTGTAAGGGAGTAATTAGGGTGGAGGGAGGCTAGAAAAAATACGTGTGAAGTCGGTTGGCGGGTAGCCACTTTCCGGGCGACCTGGTCAGCTAGGTTGTTACCAATGCTTATAGGATTATTGTTTTGTTGGTGGCCTTTGCAATGGATTATAGCGGCCTGTTTTGGTAAAAGTGCTGCCTCTAAAAGACATTTTATAAGGGAGTGATTTTGTAGGGGGCTACCCTTAATTGTGAGGAATCTCCTTTCCCTCCATATGGCCACTGCTGAGTGGAGTATGTGATAGCAGTATTTTGAGTCTGTATATATGTTGGCTGTTTTGTTAGAGGTGAGTGTTATTGCCCTTGTCAGGGCAATAAGTTCTGCCTGTTGTGAAGTAGTGGAAGGGGGTAAGGGATGAGCCTCAAGAATGTGATGAGAGTCAGAGATTATAGCATATCCTGCAGCTGACGATCCGTCCCTAGTTTTGGTGGAGTGCCATCGATAAACAGGGTTAAGTCTGTTTCTGTTAGAGAGGCTGAGGTAAGGTGTGGAAAAGGAGAGTGGAAGTACGTTAAGACTTTGGGACAGGAGTGGGTTGGAAGGTCTGAAGAAACTGAGAGTAGGGTGGCTGGGTTAAGGGTAGAGAAGGGTTGAAAGGTAAATTCTGTGTTTTCAAGGAAAATGAGGTGAAAATGTTGGAGGTGAGAAGAGGAGAGGTGGTGTGTGGCCTTGTTAGATACTAAGTCCTGGAGATTATGTGGAGACCTAATAATAACCTTCTGACCTAAGGGCAGCTTTTTGCTTTCCAAGGCTAACACTGCCGCAGCCGCCAGAGCCCGTAGACAGGGGGCGCATCCCTTGCAGGTGGGATCTAATTGTTTGGAAAAGTACGCTACAGGGGCAAAGGAGGTTCCCTTCTGATGTCCTAGAACCCCGAGGGCTAGACCTTTGTTCTGATGGACATATAAGAGGAACTCTAGTCGTAGATCAGGGAGGTGTAGGGCTGGAGCCTGGAGGAGTGCTTGTTTGAGTTGAGTAAATGGGGTTGCTATGGGGAATTTGGAGCTCAGGCGCTCTGAGGGGTCTCCCTTAGCCACCTTGTAGAGAGATTTTGCTAGGAGACTGTAGTTAGGGATCCATGAGGGAAGGAAACCCTCCAGTTCTAGTAAGGAGAGGATTTCCTCCTTGTTGGAAGGGGTAGGAATTGAGGAAATACATTTCTTTCTGTCTGAAGTAATGGCCTTGAGTCCCAGGGATAGGAGTATGCCAAGGTAGGAAACTGTGGGTGAGGAGAGTTGGACCTTAGTGGGGGAGACTCAATAGCCTTTACTTGCGAGACGGTGTCATTTTGGGAGGTTTCTAGAGAAGGGCTACAGAGGAGGAGATCATCTATGTACTGTAAGATGACACTGCCTGATAGGATGAAAGATTGTAAGTCAGAGGCCAGAGTCTGTCCGAAGAAATGGGGACTATCTCTGAATCCTTGGGGAAGGACTGTCCATGTTAGTTTGCAGGAATGTATAGAGTCAGGATCAGTCCAGGTAAAAGCGAACAGGTCTCAGCAGGAAGGATTTAAGGGAATGGTGAAGAAGGCATCCTTGAGGTCGAGGAGAGTAAAGTGAGTGGTAGTGGTCGGAATGTTAGAGAGAATAGAGTAATGTTTTAGGACTGCTGGAGTAATAGGGAAAACTGCTGAATTAATGGCCCTTAGGTCTTGTACTAGATGGTAGGAGCCGTTGGGCTTGACAACAGGGAGGATGGGAGTGTTGTAAGGGGAGTGGGTGGCTACTAGGATGCCTGCTTGGAGGAATTTGTGAATAAGAGGTTTGAGTCCCTGGAGGTGGGAGAGGGAAATGGGATATTGAAGTATGGATGGAAAGAGGGAGGGGTTTCTGAGAGAGATAGTGACTGGGATGTGGTAGGCGGCTATACAGGGATGGTTGATGTCCCAAACTGAGGGGTGTACGATGGCGGGGGAGATGGGGTAAGTGTGGATATGGGGAGTGGAGTCTGGATCGCTGGCCAGCAAAAGGAGAATGTTGGGAGAGCTGGGCGGGGTAAGGGGGAAGAGATGGAGAGTTCTCCCAAACTTGGCTAATATATCTCTTCCTAGTAACAGGGTTGGGCACTGAGGTGTTATGAGAAATTGGTAAATGAATTGTATGTTATGTAATATACAGGCGACCAGAGGGGTGGTGAGGGAGTAGTCCTGATGCCTGAGACTCCTATAATGGTCGTGCTGGATGGGATTAGTGGCCCAGAGAACTCTGGGAGGGTGGAGAAAGTGGTCCCGGTATCTACCAGGAAAGAGATTCGCTTTCCTGCCACTTGGAGATCTACCCTAGGCTCGTCGTTGGAAATGAGTATCCGGGCTAGCAGCCCAGGGCCTCCTCAGTCTTCAGTTGCCAGGCCAAGGAAGTCTGCCACGGGTATAGAGGTTTGGGGATTTCCTGGCCCAGTCCTTCTCTGGAGACTGGGGTAGTCAATTCCCTAGTGTCCCTCTAGGTGGCAGTGCGGGCACAGACCCGGAGGAGGCCGAGGATTGGGACATTGCTTTGCTCAATGGCCTTCCTGCTTACATTTGAAACATGGTCCTGGTGGTTTTGAGGAGGGCCCCTTTGGTCCCTTCATTTTCGAGCCTGGGTGTTGAGCCCCCTGTATGGCTTTAGCTAACATGAGATAATTCTCCTGGTCCCGTTTTTTTCTGGTCGTCCTCCTGTTCCTCCCTATTGTGAAAGACCTTGAAGGCCAGGTTAAGAAGTTCCTTTGGGGGGGTTTCAGGGCCATTTTCAAGTTTTTTAGTTTTTTTCAGGATGTCTGGGGCATATTGGGAAATGAAGTGTGAATGTAAGAGTATAGTTCCTGCCGGGGTAGTGGGGTCTATGTGGGAATATTTTTGTAAGGCCTGGGACAGACATTCTAGGAACTCCCCTGGATTTTCTTGGGGATGTTGAATTACCTCTTTGATTTTATCATAATTGACTGCCTTATTAGCCAATTTATTAAGGGCTTGTTGTAGGTAATCTATCATAAGATCTCAGGCCCCTGATTTTGATGTCCTGTCTGGTAGTTCCAATTGGGATATATGATAGGCACTGTGGTCACCCCTATGGGGTTGGCATTATTGCGGGCATGAGCCTCATTTGTAATTTGTTGGGCAGTGGTACAGACTTTGTCTTTATTGGAAGGTGAGAGGGAGGAGGTGAGAATGATATGAAGATCGTGCCAGGTGAGGTTGTAGGATTGGGTGAGGTAGCAGAATTCCTTTATGAATGTGTCAGGGTCAGAGGAAAAGCAGCCGAGCCAGTGCTCAATTTAGGCTAAATCTGAGAGCAAGAAGGGGATGGCTGCTCGGACCATGCCCTCCGCTCCAGCAATTTCCCGAAGGGGGTAGAGGCCGGGTTGAGTTGAATGGGGGCCATCCCTGTGTCATGGTCTGAGCTGGGGGGGGCGAGAGAGAAGGGTCTTGGGAAGAAGTGGGTGACTCTGATGGGACTTTGGATGAACTTGGATGCAGAAGGAAGGGTGGAGGTAAGGGCTGAGGCTCTGGTTGGGGAGGAGCAGAATGATCCATTGGGTTGAAGAGGTCAGTAGAAAGGGAGACGGGGGTTAGAGGGGCTGAGGGTGTAGGAGCAGAGGATTTCATAGATTTGGCTAAGAGGATTTGGTAGGTTGAACAAGAGGAGCAGAGAGAAGGGCAAAAGCGGAGATAGAAGGAAGCCTGGACATGGGAAATTTCTGAGGCCTTCCCTGTCTGGTGGAAAAAATTATCTAAGTCCCAAAGGATATTAAAGTCAAATGTACCATTCTCTGGCCAATGTGAGTCATTGTCCAGTTTGTATTGTGGCCAGGACACATTAAAGTAGAAAATTAGTTTTTTGGGCTTTAGGTCTGACAATCCTAGCTTATAGAGATTTTTGAAAAGGCACCCTAATGGGGTAGCCTCAGAAGGTTGGGACTGAGAGGAACCCATTGTAGAGAAGTCTCAGTGAGGAGTCAGGTGTCCCCAAGATCCAACACTGAGACTTCGAGTGCATAGGGGAAGGGAGCGATAGGGACGGTCGTCACCAGCCATATTCATCCAGGGATGAGGGACGGACTTGACCAGGCACCTGGACTTTCGTAGAGTAGGCAAATGAAGTCGTCCGGGAATGGTCTCTCATTCTCTAGTCAGTGAGAAGGGAAGGAGGGGTGGAAGAGGAATGTAGGGGCTGAGGGCGAGGGAGTAAACCTACCGGAGGATGGGAAGATGGAGGAGATCCCCTAGTCCAGGTGCGGCAGGGGATAAGTTCGGGACAGGGTTGGGTCGCCAGCCAATCTACTCTTACTCGCACCAAGCAGAATCAGGGAGTAAGCCCAGAACGAGCTGCCGCTGTCCGCTGTTTCCCAGGTCATAAGCTTGGTAAGGGAGAAGGGGATCGTCCAGACAACTGGCACCCCATCCCGGGTTTTGGCACCAAATGTTAGAAATAGTAAAAACTGAAACCAAGGACTCTGAGATGCAAGGTTTATCAAGAGGAACCTGTCAGGCTGTCTCAAAAGAGAGAACAGCAGCTGGCGTACAGGCTGACAAGGTTTTAAAGGGAGAGATAGGGAATTATTGGAACAGGGTATCAGGGCACCTAGTGATTGGTTGGGCCTGGGGGTAACGGCGTGAACAATAGGTTGGGTCTGGGGGTAACGGTGGGCACAATGGTGAGAACAACGAGGCACTTGGTGATTTGTTGGGTATGTTGCTGGGGAGAAGGCACTTAGTGATTTATTGGGCATGTTGCTGGGGAGAATAAGGAAGTAAAAAATTTTCTACCCCCTACTGGTGTTTTGCAAGATTTGAGGAACTTTTCACTGGACTCCACAATAGTTATTATTTGTGGTTTTTACTTCCTGCTAATCAACTTATTGGGTGGGGGTTTTTGAGGCTCTTACTGAACCTAAGACAGGACAACATGAACCACAACAATAGCTGTATCATAAGGATACCAGAAGAAAAAAAAAAAGGAGCAAGGAATAGAAAACCTGATCCAAAAAGTAATGGCAGAAAACTTCCCAAACATGGGGAGAGAAAAAGTCTCACAAGTACAGGAACCACAGAGGTTCTCAATGAAGATGAACCCAGGAGGCCACTCCAAGGCACATCATAATTAAAATGGCAAAATTCAAAGAGAAAGAATAGGTTAACAATGACATCAAAAAGTTTCTGGAAACAAATGATAATGAACACATAACAGTCCAAAACCTATGGGACACAGCGAAAGCAGTCTTGCGAGGGAAGTTCATAGCAATACAAGCCTACTTAAAAGGATAGAAGAATCTCAAATAAAAAAATCTAACCCAATAGCAACAAGAACTAGAAAAATGAAAACAAATAAACTCAAAGTGAGTAGAAGAAAGGAAAGCATCAAGATCAGAGCAGATTTAAATGACATAGAGACTAAAGAAGCAATTCAAAAGATCAATAAAATGAGGAGCTAACCTTTTGAAATGATAAACAAAATCAACAAGCTTTTAACCAGACTCATCAAGAAAAAAAGTGACAAGAAAAGATGGCTGCAGAGGAGGTAGCAGTGTTGTCTGCTTGCTCCCATCTCAGAAGAACTTGGAGTACAAACATGCAGAGGAGTGAGTGCGGATTTCAGATAGCACAAACAGGGAAGGGAGTGTTGGAGCAGCATGAAAGAGGGCAGAAAGCTCAGCCTGAGCTCTCCAAGCAGAGTCGCTGGGCCTCCCACCCCGGCATTTCTCCCACACCAAACCCGAAAGGGATGGCTGCTGACTGGATCATTAGCAGGGATCTGCTTGGAAGCTTCTTCCTGCCATAGGCACACTGACCAGCAGAGTCCCAGAGGGAGTCAGCAAGAACCTTTGGTTGAAACAGCCGAAGGTGTGGGAAGACATTGAACAGCCCAGACTGTGAGAAACTGTATGAACAAAGTCTAGTTGGGGACTCCCTTGGCTGGCAACCCTGAGCTTACAATTCTGCACCTTGAGCGCTTGTACCAAGGCTCCACCAAACAAAAAAGCAGAACCGAGCCTGGGAGAGGGGCCCATATGGGAAAGTTGCGATGGAACTGTAGACTCAGTAGGGACCCCAGGAAGCAAGTAGCACACGCAGGCGTACAGGCAGGGACACAGGCTGGTGCTGCAGTTTGGAGGGGATACAGAGACTTTTTTTAAGAAACAGAAACAGGACTTGAGGCTGGACAGAGACTATTGGCATGTGCACGCTGGCCCAACATCAGAACAGCATTGCTAGACAAGCCTGAGGAGGGCTGAGGGTGCTGTAGGACCAGGGGGGAAGGGACTCAACTAAGTGTGACTCACAGCAGAGTGGCAGCAGACTCATGAGTAAGAGAATAGCAACCCCAAAATCAAGCTAGATCTCACAGCCAGCCAGTCAGAAAATATGAGAAACCCATGGAATTTTGCCCAAGGGCATATCCAGAAAAAGAAGACAGCACTCAAAGGTTGTACTGGGTGAAAACTCTTCCTTTAATATGTTTCTTACCTTCTCTACCTCCTATTCTTCTTCTCTAATGTTTTTGTTTTTTGTTTTTGTCTGTTTTGTTTATCCTCCTTCTCACACTAAACATATGTAATATAACGGCTATATCAACCTAATACTATACACTTCCACTTTTTCACTTCATTCTTCATTCTTTCCTCTCCTTTTCAACATAAAATGTAAATATTACTTACTCTCTCACATAGCCTTGACCCTACCTTCTACTATTATTATTCTATCATCTTCTCTCTCAAAAATCATCTTTCTTTTACTTAAAACAACTCTTATCTGTTTCTCCTATAGTATAATAGTCTTATCCTCTTTATATTAATACTGGCTCATTTGCTGCTGATAGTGGGATTGTGGGTGGGGGATTTTTTGGAAGGTGTGTGTTTCTTGCCTAGATTGTGTGTTTATGTTTTAACAGCATCTCCACAAAAGAACCCAAGACAAGGTGGACAGAGTGACTCTCAATCAACTAGCCAGAGGGAAGGATAGACCAAAGAGTAACTAAAATACAACTGGACAGCTTAAACAAATGGCATAAAGGGCATCCCAAGAGCATAGGCTCAGGAGAAAAAAGATACTGCACCACTGAATCCCCCAGGTCTCCTATACAAAATCTCATATTATGAAGGCAGGAAACCAAAGCAGACAAATCTAAGAAACAAAAACAAACAAGAAGCATCCAACATGGAGAGATACAGAAACAACCTCCCAGTGAAAGAAAAAGAGGAATCCCCAGAAAGAAAGATAGATGGAACAAATATAAGCCAACTATAAGACATGGAATTAAAGGGAATGGTTATAAGGAAGGTCAATGAACTTGACAAACTCAGAGAAAACTACAATGAACTCTAGGGGAATAACAAAGAATTCTAAGGAAACTACAAAGAACTCCAGGGAAGCCACAAGGAACTTTTGGATGACTACACCAGCATATAAAAGGACATAGAAATTATCAATAAGAACCAGGAAAAAATAAAGAATACAATTTGTGAACTGAAGAACACAGTAGAATCAATCAAAAGCAGGCTAAATGGGGCAGAGGATCAGATCAGTTAGTTGTACAAGAACGTAGAAAAAAATTCCGAGACAATACAAAAAAATGAAAAAAGATGTAAAAGAATGAAGAGGGTGTAAGAAAACTGCTGGACAACATGAAATGGAAAAATATTAGAATCATAGAAACACAAGAAGGTGAAGAAGAGGATCACAGGATAGAAAACCTGATTGAAAAGGTAATGACAGAAAATTTTCCTAACTTGATGAGAGAAAAAGTCACGCAAGTCCAGGAAGCACAGATGTTCCCAATGAAGATGAACCCAAAAAGACCCACTCCAAGGCATATCATAATTAAAATGGCAACATTGAAAGACAAAGAGAGAATCCTAAAAGCAGCAACAGAAAAAACAAACAAACATACAAGGGAGCTCCGATAAGTCTATCAACTGATTTCTCAACAAAAACACTACACAAGAAGGGAATAGCAAAAATATTTCAAGCAATGAAAAAAAAGGCCTACAACTGAGACTACTCTACCCTGCAAGATTGCCCTTCAAAATGGAAGGGGAAATAAGGAGCTTCCCAGACAAAAGAAGACTAAAAGAATACATCTCCATCAAACCAACATTGCAAGACATGCTATAGGAAATGCTTTAAGAAAAAGAAGAAAAAGAAAGAGGGAGAGGAACACAGGTACAAAGGGAAATTAATAAATACCTGCCAATAATACCCTTAAATGTAAATGGATTAAATGCTCCAATCAAAAGACATAGGATAGCGGAATGGACACAAAAATGTGACCCACATATATGCTGTCTATAAGAGACACACCTCAAAACAAAAGATTAACACCAACTGAAAGTGAAGGGATGGAAAAAAGTATTCCAAACAAATGGACATGAAAAAAAAGCTAGGGTAGCAATACTTAAATCAGACAGAATGGATTTCACAGAAAAGGCCATAAAAAGAGACAAAGAAGGACATTTCATAATACTTAAGGGAACAATCCATCAGGTAGATATAACCCTGGTAAACATATTCACCCAATATAGGAGCACCCAAATATATAAGTAAAATACTAGAAGAGTAGAAGAAAGATATCAATGGCAATACACTCATACTAGCGGACTTTAACACCTCATTATCAACAATAGACAGATTTTTGAAGCAAAGAAACACCAAGAATATTGAAGCATTGAACAACACACTAGATCAAATAGACTTAACTGATACATATAGAACGTTTCACCCCAAAGAAGCAAAATATACATTCTTTTCAAATGCACATGGGAAATTTTCAAAGATAAACCACATGATAGGACACAAAACAAGCCTCAACAAATTCAAAAAAATTGAAATCATATCAAGCATCTTCTCATATCACAATGCCTTGAAACTAGAAATCAACCTCAAAAAAAAAAATCAGACATTCAAACTCATGGACAATGAATAACAATATTCAACAAGGAATGGGTGGGTTAACAAAGACATCGAAGAAGATATCATGAAGTTTCTGAACACTAATGATAATGAACACACAAGTCAAAACCTGTGGGACACAGCAAAAGCAGTCCTGAGAATAAAGTTCATAGCAATACAGGAATACCTGAAAAGGACAGAAGAATCTCAAGTAAAAAATCTAACCCTACAGCTACAAGAACTACAACAACAACAAAAAAAGCCCAGGGCGAGTAGGAGGAAGGAAATCATCAAGATCAGAGCAGAATTAAATGACATAGAGACTAAAGAAACAATTCAAAAAATTAACAAAAGTAGGAGCTAGTTCTTTGAAAAAATAAACAAAATCAACAAGCCTTTTGCCAGGCTCATCAAGAAAAAAAAAGACCCAGATAAATAAAATCAAAAATGAAGGAGGAGAAATCACGACTGATATCACAGAAATACAAAGGATTGTAAGAAATTACTACGAACAACTGTATGGCAAGAAACTTGACAACCTAGAAGAAATGGACAAATTTCTAGAAACACATTATCTTCCAAAACTGAATCAAGAACAAGTAGAAGTGTTGGGGATGCTCTAGACTGAGTACTACCCCCCCATGTCTTTCTACATCCTTCTCCTGCAGCGGCAGCAGCCAGCATTACTTAGTGGCAACTTGAAACTGCAGCCCGGCAAGGCCACCAGGGTGGTACTTAGCTGAGATGGGGGCTCAGCTCCCTGAAGGGGTGTGTGTAGGGTGGGAGCGGCCAGCTGAGACCAGCTGGTGGCCCTGGAAAACCTCCCACACACCTACATCCACACACCCCTTTTGTGTTGCAGGCTGCCCCTCCAAGAACAGAGGCAGTGAGAGGACGTGTAAGCCTTCAAACGAGTCCACCCAGGGAGAGCACTCTGGACAGAAATCGGCACCACCTTCTGATTTTCCCTGCAGACAAATAATTTAATGGCCTTTGAAACCAGGACAGTGGTATTACACGTTACCGAGGCCTAGCTGAGCTCCTCTAGCAATCACGCTTTGAGTTAGCAAGATTATTAAGAAGAAAAGTTGACACAATTTCTCAGGAAAAAGACAAGGAGAAAAGGATCCAGGATGGCGGAGGAGTAACTGGAAGCTACACTAACCTCCTCCCAGGACCAGTCTGGATTTACAACTTAATTATGCAGAAATCATTTGGAATAACCACCGAACACTAGCTGGAGAGAAGTCTTATAACCATGGAGAGACAGAAAAGGCCGCTACATCACAACTTGACTGGTAGGGAGTGCGGAGACACGGAAGGGCTGGCTGGGCTCCCAAGGGTGGCAGCTGAAGGGACTGAGAAACAGCTCAGCAGCCGGGGGTTCCGCCTGAGAAGGGCAGGGTCTAAATCTCCAGCTGGGCTTCCCAGCCTACAGCAACAGAGTGGAAAGTAAAATAGTATCAGCTGTGAAAAGTGAAAAGCCAAAGGGTTTCTTGCTAGCCGGAGAGAAACAGCTGGAGAAAAAGAGCTCTCAAGTGGATGACATATGAAAATATTTTGGCCCCCACTTACCCTGGGCTCAAGCAGAGGGAAGGCAGAGAGGACTGGAGACACTCGGGGAGAGTTTGGCGAGGTGGCTTTGAGGGAGAACTGAGGGAGCAGCCGACAGGATCCCAGTGCTGACTCATCCCCAGTACTTCAGGCAGACCATTCCCCTCCAAGTGGCATCAGTGTGAGGTGAAGGAAGAGCCCTGCCTACAGGAATTAAGCTGCCACACCCATGGTCCTTAAGTCTGAAGGCTAATCACAGATTGAAAAAAGTAACAATTAAAGAAGACAGACAAAGGCAGTAGATCCCTGGAAGTCTCCATCAGGCTGCCTAGGGCAAGACTGGTACATGGTCTGATGCCACCAGAGGCAGATTCATGAAGTGCAGATCACTATAAGAAGCACCAACAAACAATAGGAGTCACAAAAATGGGGAGACAGAGAAACAACCCCCCATCAAAAGGAAAGGTAGAATACCCAGAAAGAGTGCTAAATGAAATAGAGGGGAGCAAACTGTCAGATATGGAATTCAAAACATGTTTTATGGAGAAGCTGAATGAGCTCAGCGGAAACTACGAAGAACTCCAGGAAAACTACAAGGAATTCCAGAAAAACTACAAGGAACTCATTGAGAATTACACCAGCATGAAAAAGGACATAGAAGCTTTCAATAAGAGCTAGGAGGAAATGAAGAATACGATCTCTGAATTGAAGAACACAGTAGAAGGAATTAAAAGGAGGCTAGAGGAAGCAGAAGATCAGATCAGCGAGCGGAAGGACAATGTAGACAAAAACTCCCAGACGGTGCAACAAAATGAAAAAAGACTGAACAAGACTGAAGAGGTTCTAAGACAGCTGCAGGACAACATAAAACGTAATAATATCTGTATCATAGGAATTCCAGAAGGAGAAGAAGAAGAGCAAGGGTTAGAAAACCTCTTTGAAAAACTAATGACAGAAAACTTCCCTAACATGAGGAGAAAAAGAGTCACACAAGTCCAGGAAGCACAGAGGGTCCCAATGAAGATGAACCCCAACAGGCCCACTTCAAGACACATCATAATTAAAATGACAACATTCAAAGACAAAGAGAGAACCCTAAAAGCAGCAAGAGAGAAACAACTAATAACATACAAGGGAGCTCCAATAAGGTTATAATCAGATTTCTCAGCAGAAACACTACAAGCCAGAAGGGAATGGCAAAAAGTATTCCAAGCAATGAAAAACAAAGGCCTACAACCAAGACTGCTCTACCCAGCAAGGCTCTCATTCAAAATGGAAGGTGAAATAAGGAGTTTGCAAGACAAAGAAAGGCTAATACATATCCACCAAACCAGCATTGCAAGAGATTCTAAAGGGTCTGCTTTAAGAAGATGAAGAAACAGAGAGAGACAAAGAGGAACATGAGAACAAAAGGGGAAAATGACAATGAATAAGTACTTATCAGTAATAACCTAAATGTAAATGGATTAAATGCTCCAATCAAAAGACATAGGGTAGCTCAATGGATTAGAAAGAATGACCCACATATATGCTCTCTACAAGAGATATACCTCAAAACAAAATATCTGCACAGACTGAAAGTGAAGGGATGGAAAAACGTATTTCAAGCAAATAAAGATGAAAAAAAAATGGGGTAGCAATACTTATATCAGACAAACAGATTTTACAGCAAAGGCCATAAAAAGAGACAAAGAAGGACATTTCATAATACTTAAGTGAAAAATCCAACAAGAAGATATAACCCTTATAAATATATATGCACCCAATTTAAGGACACCCAAATATGTAAGGAAAATTTTGAAAAACTCCAACAGAGATAGAGACAGCAACACACTCATAGTAGGGGACTTTAACACTCCATTGTCAACAATGGACAGGTCTTCGAAGCAAAGGAACACCAAAGATATTGAGGCACTGAACAACACTCTAGATCAAATGGAGTTAATTGATATATATAGAAATATTCACCCCAAAGAGGAAAAATATACATTCTTCTCAAGCGAACATGGAACATTTTCAAAGATAGACCACATAGTAGGACACAAAACAAGCCTCAACAAAATCAAGAAAACTGTAATTATATCAAGCATCTTCTCAGATCACAATGGCTTAAAATTGGAAATCAACCTGAAGGAACAAACTCAAAAACATTCAAACTCACAGATAATTAATAACATGGTATTAAATAATGAATGGATTAACAATGACATCAAGGAAGAAATCAAAAAGTTTCTGGAAACTAATGATAATGAACACACAACAATCCAAAAGCTATGGGATACAGCCAAAGCAGTCCTGAGGAAAGTTTATAGCAATACAGGCCTAGCTAAAAAACCTAGAAGTATCTCTAATAAAAAAATCGAACCCTACAGCTACAAGAACTAGAGGAACACCAACAAGCAAAGCCCAGAGCGAGTATAAGGAAGGACATCATCAAGATCAGAGCACAATTGAATAACACAGAGACTAAACTAACAATTCTAAAGACCAACATAAGTAGGAGCTGGTTCTTTGAAAAAATAAACAAAATTGGCAAGCCTTTAACCAGGCTAATCAAGAAAAAAAGAGAGAGGAGCCAAATAAATAAAATCAGAAACAAAAGAACAGAAATCACAACCGATAACACAGAAATACAAAGAATTGTAAGAAATTATTATGAACAGCGGTATGGCAAGAAATTTGACAATCTGGAGGAAACGGGCAAATTCCTGGAAACATACAGTCGTCTAAAACTGAATCAAGAAGAAACAGAAAGCCTGAATAGACCAATAACAACTAGTGAAGTTGAAGGAGTAATAAAAACACTCCTGGCACACAAAAGCCCTGGACCTGATGGCTTCACAGGTGAATTCTACAAAACATTTAGGAAAGACCTAACTTCTACTTTCCTCAGACTATTCCAAAAAATCCAAGAACAGGGAAGACTCCCAAATTCATTCTATGAAGCCAGTATTACCCTAAATCCAAAACCAGGTCAAGACACAACAAAGAAAGAAAACTACAGGCCAATATCGCTGATGAACATAGATGCTAAAATCCTAAATAAAATTTTGGCAAACCGGATCCAGTGACTCATTAGAAAGATCATACACCACGATCAAGTGGGATCCATTTCAGTGATGCAAGGATGGTTTAATATTCACAAATCAATAAATGTAATACACCACATAAAGAAAATGAAAGACAAAAACCACATGATCATATATATCAATAGATGCAGAAAAAGCATTTGATAAAGTCCAACACCCATTTATGATGAAAACTCTCAGCAAAATGGGAATAGAGGGAGCATTCCTCAACATAATAAAGGCCATATACGAGAAACCTGAAGCCAAATCATACTCAATGGACAAAAACTGAGAGCATTTGCCCTGAGGTCAGGAACAACGCAAGGATGTCCACTCTCTCCACTCCTGTTCAACATAGTCTTGGAAGTTCTAGCCACATCAATCAGACAAGAAAGAGAAATAAGAAGCATCCAAATTGGAAAAGAGGAAGTAAAACTGTCATTATTTGCAGATGCCATGATAGTGTACATAGAAAACCCTATAGTCTCCACAAAAAAAACTACTCGAACTAATAAGTGAATTCGGCAAAATAGCAGGGTACAAAGTCAATATTAAGAAATCTAAGGCATTTCTGTACACCAACAATAAAATCTTAAAGAAAGAAACTGAAAGAAAAATCCCATTTACCATAGCAACAAGAAAAATAAAGTACCTAGGAATAAACTTAACCAAGGAGGTAAAAGACCTGTACTCAGAAAACTACATAACACTAAAGAAAGTAATTAAGAAGGATACAAATAAATGGAAGCATATACCATGCTCATGGATGGGGAAAATCAACATCATTAAAATGTCCATATTACCCAAAGAAATTTATAGATTCAAGGCAATCCCAATTAAAATACCAATGACATATTTCATAGACCTAGAAAAAATACTTCAAAAATTTATATGGAATCAAAAAAGTGCCCGAATAGCTACAGCAATTTTGAGGAAGAAGAACACAATAGGAAGAATCAAAATACCTGATATCAAACTATACTACGAAGCCACTATGATCAAAACAGTCTGGTACTGGCATAAGAACAGACATATAGATCAATGGAACAGAACAGAGTGCCCAGAAATAAACCCAGGTCTACATGGTCAAATAATATTTGACAAAGGGGGAAGGAATATCAAATGGAAGGAATAGAGCCTCTTCTACAAATAGTGTTGGGAGAACTGGACAGGGACATGCAAAAAAATGAAACTAGACCACCAACTTACAACATACACCAGAATAAACTCAAATTGGATCAAAGACTTAGATGTATTCAGTGACACCATGGAAGTCCTAGAGGAAAAAATAGGCAGGAATATTTCAGATATCTCATGTAGCAACATTTTCACTGATATATCTCCTAAAGCAAGGGAAATAAAGGAAAGAATAAACAAATGGGACTACATCAAACTGAAAAGTTTCTTCTAAGCTAAAGAAAACATCAGCAAGATGAAAAGGAAACCAACCATATGGGAAAATATATTCTCCAATGACATCTCAGACAAGGAATTGATCTCCAAAATACAGAAAGAACTCATACAACTCAACACCAAGAAGACAGACAACCCAATAAAAAATGGGCAAAGGACCTGAACAAACACTTCTCCAAAGAGGACATACACAGTGTCCATAGACATATGAAAGAATGCTCAACATCACTAGGCATCAGAGAGTTGCCCATAAAAACCACAATGGGATACCACCTCACACCAGTCAGAATAGCCATCATCAACTGGAAAAGTTTGGAATTTCCTCAAAAAACTAAAAATGGAACTACCTTTTGAACCAGCAATTCCATTGCTAGAATTATATCCGAAAAATTCTGAAACACCAATTCAAAAGAACCTATGCACCCCTATGTTCATATCAGCACTATTTACAATAACCAAGTGCTGGAAACAACCTAAGTACCCATCTGCAGATGAGTGGATCAAAAAACTGTGGTACATTTACACAATGGAGTACTATGTAGCAGAAAGAAAGAAGGAATTTCTACCATTTGCAACAACATGGCTGGAACTAGAGAGAATTATGCATAGCTAAATAAGCCAGGCAACAAAAGAAATATAACTTATGCTGTTACCTATTACAGGAAACTAATGAACAACACAAACAAATGAGCAAAATTGAACCAGAGATATGTAAACAAGGAGTAGACTACCAGTAACAAGTGGGGAGACAGGAGGCAGAAAAGGGGTAAGAAGAGAAAGGGTCTAGTCAAAGAACATGTATAAATGACCCACGAACATGGACAACTGAGTGGGGACTAAATGTTGGAGTAGGAGGGGACAGGGTGCAAGGAACCAGAGGGGTAAAAGAAGTGGGACAACTGTAATGGAAAAACAAACAAGAAAATTTTAGTGGGGGAAAAATGAAAATATGAAGAATGGAAATGCCAGTTCAGTGAATATTAGAAGGACAAGGATTTTCCTTCACACTGTATATTTTTCTTCCTATCTGATCCCTCCAGAGTTTGGCATTTTAAAGAAGTAAGTAATGACATAAGTTTCTTTGCATAGAACTAATAAGACCAGTTGTTAATAGAGGTTTTGTTTTTTTTTTTTTTACCAAGACTTTGACTGGAATGTCATGCCTAAAGGAGACATGCTTGGGCTCTGGTTATTACCAAAAATTCCTGAGGAACCGGGAATGACTTTCGGAGGTAATAAAAGCCACGAGATAAAAGGCCTGGCACCGTGGTTGGTTGTGCGGTCCAGAGCAATCTTTCCAGGGAAGGAATAAAGGTTGTTTTCCTGAAAAATGGCCAGAAGGGACCTTAAGGCACAATGGAAAACCAGAAGGATTTGGAAAAGACAGGTTTATACAGGCAAGGCTGAATGCCAGGTATGTGGCTCAGCTTCTGTGCTCTGAAGGGCAGACTGAAGGTCACCATAAGTTTTTCTTGCGTAAGTTCCAGCAAAGCAGAACTAAAGATCATAAGTGATCATTTGCTGCTCTTCTTGTGTTTATGCAAATGAACAAGATACATTAAAAATGGACTTAATGCAGTCCGTTTAATGACAAGGAGGGTAATCTTAGGGAGAAAAATTATTATTCAAGGAAAATCACAATGCTCAGTGGTAGACTATAAAGTAGTGCAGCTAACCATCTTTAAAGTTTCTTTTCATTTAAAATATGTTTTCACTTGAAAGTTAAACTATGTCTGTGGTATCATCAAAGATGTTTAATTTACAGGCAAGAAGAATGTCAAATGCCTTGCAACTGGGTGTCTTTCCAATAAGACAGTCTTACAGATTTAGAGATTTGTTTGTGGGTTATGTTACAGAAATTAACATGTGTTTTCTGTTTTCAAAGGGCATAAGCCTAGGATCTCATTACCTGAGTGGTTATCTGTACCTATAGGCCTCACTTAATCCTGTCTGCAGTGCTGCCTCCTGAGACTCAACGGTTTGACTGAACTAAGTGGCTGGGTTGGTGAAGAATGGGGTGGTCTGTGGGCTTCACTTTAAAACTGGTTCCTCTTTTCTATCCTGATGACTTGGACAGAAAGTGCCCAGAGGTCTGAGAGGGGGGAAACCTAAAATATTTCCCTCAGCCCAAAATAAGTATAATGGGCAAGAGGGTTTTGGACATGTGAGATGTGCCTGGCACACCTTCCTCCAAAGAAGCCCTTGTTTTTTTCCCTAATGTGGGACATTGAAAAATTAATCCCTGCCTTTTCTCATCTAGTAATTATGGATTGAATGCTGTCATTTAACCCTTTTGCCAAATCTGTTGCCCCCAGAATACAACAAGGATGCCAGCCTGTTAAACCAAGCACGTCGTTGTTAGGGGACAGCCAACTGACCTGGAGTCTGCACAATCTTTCCCAATGTGGAAAGGGCACCCTCCCCTCACATCCCCCACCCTTATTAGGGATTTCTGGACCCAAGGGTAGGTAGGATGACGACCATGTCCAGCTTGAAGCAGTTAGAGGAGCTTGAGATCTTCGCTCATTGTTTTTTTTAAGATTATAAAGGGTCTTAATATCTGGGAGGGAAGGATTATTTTTTATTTTTAAAATAATTAATTAATCATTTATTTATTAAAAAAAGAAGAAGAATATGTGAAAGGGTGAAGTGGGAGAGCTTGTATGTACGAACCATGGGCATGGATTTGGTGGGGAATTGCTGGGGAGGTGTTGTGCTGGGTGGAGGGGAGAAATGGGGAAAAATTGAAATTATTGTAACAATATAACCAATAAATTATAATTAAAAAAAGAAAAGAAATAAGTAAATAAATAAATAAATAGTTTTAAAAATTTACTGAGAATAAAATTATATGTAATTTCAAATGCAGTATTTTAAGGTGTTTTCTTAGAGTTCTTAGAATTAGAATCTTATTTAAGAGTAATTACAATAAAAAAGCTTCCATTTATAAAAAAGAAAAAGAAAAAGTAGAAAGCCTCAACAGACCGATAACAAAGAGTGAAACTGAACAGTAATCAAAAAACTCCTGGGACACAAAAGCCCTGTCCAGATGGCTTCAGAGGTGAATTTTATAAAACATTTAGAACAGAAGTAACACCTACCATTATCAAACTATTCCAAAAAATTCAAAAAGAGGTAAACTTCCAAACTCTTTCTGTGAAGCCAGTATTACCCTAATTCCAAAACCTGGTCAAGACACAACAAAGAAAGAAAACTACAGGCCAATATCGCTTATCAACATAGATGCTAAAATCCTCAATAAAATATTGGCAAACAGGATCCAGCAACACATTAAAAAGATCATACACCACCATCAAGTGGAATTCATCCCAGGGATGCAAGGATGGTTTAATATTTGCAAATCAATAAACGTAATACACCACATAAACAAAATGAAAGACAAAAATCACACGATCACATCAATAGATGCAGAAAAGGCATTTAATAAAGTACAACACCCATTTATGATGAAAAAACTCATCAAAATGAGAATAGAGGGAGCACACCTCAACATAATTAAGGCCATAGATGAGAAACGTGAAGCCAACATCATACTCAATGGACAGAAACTGAAAGCATGACCCCTGAGATCAGGAACAAGACAAGGCTGCCCACTCTCTCCACTCCTATTCAACACAGTGTTGTAAGTTCCAACCACAACAATCAGAGAAGAAAAAGAAATAAAAGGCTTGGAAAAGAGGAAGTAAAACTGTCATTATTTACAGATGACATGATAATGTACGTAGAAAACCCTATAGAATTTACTAAAATACTACTTGACATAATCAGAGGATTTGGCAAAATAGCAGGGTACAAAGTCAATATACAGAAATCAAAGGCATTTCTGTACACCAACAATAAAATATCAGAGATAGAACCTAAAAATCCCATTTACCACAGCACAAGGAAAATAAAGGACCTAGGAATTAACTTAACGAAAGAGATTAAGAGCTGTACTGGGAAGACTACAGAACACTGAAAAAAGAAATTAAGGAAGATGCAAATAAATGGAAGCATATAGTATGTTCAAGAATGTTAAGAATTAACATCACTAAAATGTCCATACTAGACTTTCGGCCAAAATGGAAGCCTAGACAGACACACTGCTTCTCCCTTCACAATTAAGAAGGAATACAACTATCTCAAAACTAGAGACAACCAGAAGTTCCAGAAAACAGAGCTGCATTGAAGTCCAACGAACAAAAATATAAAGAAGAAATACTCATCCAGACAGGTAGGAAGAGTGGAGAGGACGTGGTGTAATGGCGGCAGCAGCAGCAACAGCAGTGACAGGCCAGTGGAAAGCTCAGTCACACATTTCAGAAATTCGGGAGGGACACCTGGGGAGCATTCCCAGTACCAGCACCAGCACCAGACTAGACTGCACAGCTCATGGTCCCAACATCACAGAACATAAAGCCTCATCACTTTTGACTGTGCAAACCAGTGGGGGTTGGGGCAGAGGAAGAAACTGCCAGTATCTCAGCAGAGTCTGCTTGTTTAAAGGGCTGCCACAGTCCTGGAATGTCCGAGGATCCACCCACTGTAGGAACAACGGCCAGGGCAATGGCCAGAGAGGTGCCAGGTTCATATGGAAGTGGGATAAGTGCCAGGAAAGGGGGCGAGTGCTTACCAGGTGGCATTGTTCCCTCTCGGACCCCTCCCCCCCACACAATGCCAGGTTCATATGGAAGTGGGATAGGTGCCAGGAAAGGGGGTGAGTGCTTACCGGGTGGCATTGTTCCCTCTCGGACCCCTCCCCCCCACACAGCGCCACAGCTGTGAGGTGGGTTGCGTTGTACCTAAGGCACTTCCTCTTACAACATAACATGAGCGACAGCTCTGCATAAGACACAGAAGGAAACAAACACAGGAACCTGTCATGATGAGCAGACATAGACTTATGGCCCAAAAGGGGGAAAGGATCAAGGTTCCAGTGGGAGAACTAAGCAAAAAGGAGATGGCCAACCTAACAGATACAGAGTTCAAAACACTGGTGATAAAGATGGTCACAGGCTTGACAGACATGCTTAAGTACGGCAGACACATAAGGGAAGAAATGAAAGCTATACTAAATGAAACAAAGAAAAATTCACAAGAAACCAATGGTGAAGGGAAGGAAACCAGGGTTCAAATCAATGATTTGGAACATACGGAAGAAAAAAGCAGTCAACCAGTACAAAATGAGGAAACAAGAATTTAAAAGAAAATAAGGAGAAGCTTAGGAACCTCTGGGGCAATTTTAAACATGCCAACATCCAAACCATAGGGGTGCCAGAAGGAGAAGAAGAAGAGCAAGAATTTGAAAACTTATGTGAGACAATAATGAAGAAAACTCCCCAAATTTAGCGAAGGAAATAGACATACAAGTCCAGGAAGCACAGAGAGTCCCAACTAAGCTAAACCCATAATCATAATTAAAATGCCAATTGGTCAAGATAAAAAGAGGATCCAAAAAGTAGCAGGAGAAAGCAGAGAGTTTCCAACAAAGGGGTGCCTATAAGACTATCAGCTGATTTCTCATAAGAAACTTTGCAGACAAGAAGACACTGGCAAGAATTATTCAAGATGATGAAAAGCAACGATTACAACCAAGATTACTCTATCCAGCAAAGCTATTATTTGGAATGGAAGGGCAGATGAAGTGCTTCCCAGACAAGGTGAAGCTAAAGGAGTTCATCATCACCAAGCCATTATTATATGAAATGTCAAAGGGACTTACTTAAGAAAAAGAAGATCAAAATTATGAACATTAAAATGACAAAAAAGTCGCAACTATCAACAACTGAATCTAAAAAATAGAAACAAAATCCAACTAAGCACACCAGAATAGGAACAGAATCATAGGTATGGGGATCATTTGGAAGGTTATCAGCTGGGAAGGAGAATGAATTGAAGGGGTAAATGGTGCAGGAATTAAGAAGCATAATTTGTTGATACAAAATAGACAGGGGGAAGTTAAGAATAATATAGGAAAGGGTGAAACCAAAGAACTTATATGCACACCCCATAGACATGAACTAAGGGGGGTTGGATTGCTGGAGGGAAAGGGGTTACTGGGCAGAGGGGAGCAAAGGGAAAAATATTGAGACTGCTATAACAACATAATCAATAAAATATACTTTAAAAAAAAGTGTATACTACTCAAAGCGATTTGTAGATTCAATGCAATTTCTATTTAAATACCAGTGGCATATTTCACAGATTTAGAACAAATATTTCAAAAATTTATGTGGAACCAAAAAAGACCCCAAATAGCCACAGAAATCTTGAGAAAGAAGAACAAAGTAGTAAGAATCCCCTAATATAAAACTAGACAACAAGGCCAATGTAATCAAAAAGAGTCTGGTACTGGCATAAGAATAAACATATGAACACCTATATGATCAACGCAACAGAATAGAGAGCCCATAAATAAACCCAGGTCTATATGGACAACTAATATTTGATAAAGGGGGAAGGAGCATAAAATGGAGTTAAAATAGCCTCTTCAACAAATGGTTTTGGGAGAACTGGACAGGGAAATGCAAAAAAAATGAAACTAGACCACCAAATTACATCATACACTAGAATAAACTCAAGATGGATCAAAGACTTAAATGTAAGTTATGACGCCATAAAAACCCTAGAGGAAAACATAGGCAGGAAAATTTCAGATATACCACGCAGCAATATTTTTGCTCATATATCTCCTAGAGTAAGGGAAATAAAAGAAAGAACAAATAGACTACATAGAACTAAAGAACTTTTGCTCAGCGAAGAACACATCAGCAAGATGAAAAGGGAACCAACCATATGGGAAAACACATTTGCCAATGATATCTCGGACACAGGTTTGATCTCCAAAATATATAAAGAACTTATCCAACTCAACACTAAGAAGAGAGACAATCCAATTAAAAAATTAGCAAAAGACCTGAACAAACACTTCTCCAAAGAGGACATACAGAGGGTCCATAGGCATATGAAAGAATTCTCAATATCACTACCCACCAGAGAGATGCAAATTAAAGTCACAATGAGATACCACTTTACACCAGTCAGAATGGCCATCATTAACAAACAAGTGCTGGCGAAGATGTGTAGAAAAGGGTACCTTAGTGCACTATTGGTGGGAATGCAGACTGGTGCAGCCACTATGGAAAGCAGTATGGGCTTTCCTCAAAAAACTAAAAATGGAACTGTCTTCTGATCCAGCAATTCCATTGCTAAGATTATTTCAGAAGAAACCTGAAACATCAGTTCAATAGAACTTATGCACCCCTGTGTTCATAGCATTATTTTTTTACAAGTGCCCATCTGTAGATGAGTAAATTAAAAAAAAACTGTGGTAGAGTAGTCCCTCTCTGTGTCGTGGTTCACTTATTGTGACCTCACTATGTCGTGAGATTTTAAAAAATATGACATTTAATTATTTATCGCAGAATTTTCGCTATATCGCGGGATTTTGTGGTACTTTATATGTATGTTGTTAAAGTTATGTAGATTTAAGAGTGTAGAATATGTTTAAAAACATAATAATGTTTATAAAAGTGTGGAAAAGGTTAATAAGGGATTGGGAAAGGTTAATAGGATACTGGAAATGGTTTATAAGTTTATGGGAAGGGTTTATAAAGCCTTAAAATGTATATAAATACTAAAATAAATGTAAGGTTCCTACTTCTCGGATTTTCACCTATTGCGGGGTGGTCTAGAATGTAATACCTGCGATAAGTGAAGGAATACTATACACTTATACAATGGAATACTATGAGCAGGAAGAAAGAACTCCTACCCTTTACGACATGGATGGAACTTAACTGTATTATGTTTAGTGAAATAAGCCAGGCAGCAGAAGACAGATACCATATGATATCACCTAACACAGGAAAGTAATGGACAACACAAACAAATTAGCAAAATAGAACCAGAGGCATGTAAACCAGGAGCAGATCGACAGTGACTAGGGGGGAGGGGAGAGGAAGGGAAGGTAGATAGATGGGAAAGGGTCTAGTCAAGGAAGTAGTATAAATTACCCATGGACTTGAACAAGGGAGTGAAGATTGACTGTGGGAGAAGGGGTGGGCGGAATGGAGGGGAGCAATGGGGGGAAAAGTGGGACAACTCTAATAGAAAAACAATAAATACCTTTAAGAAAAAAGCTTGTGATCATTTGTCAGTTATTATAGCTGCAGAAACAGCTCTTCCAAAGGTATTTAAGTCCTTTGTATAGTTCTCTTGTTTTCACAGAAAGACCAGTGTCTTATGACTTGCTTTTTTAGGGTTTAATATGTTCATTAAATTATCTGCATATATCATCTTAGAAGCAGTAAAGGGAATGATCTTATACATCTCAGAAATTGGTTTCAAGAATTCCCTGAACAATAGTCTTACTCTCAGATAAAGCTGATAAATGATATCTTAGAAAGGACAAAAAAAGAAAGTGCTGCATCTTCTATCTTATTTAAACTACATTGCACTAGTGTTTCTTACAGGTCTAAAAGTAGACAGACTTCTGGTGTGCTTTCTGTTTTTAATGCAAAAGCAGATTACCTATTTAGTTATTCTTTGAGGAGTGGCACATGTGTCATAAAATAATTGGGGTCAAATAATTTTCAGTCTTATTCATAGGTGACCTTTGCATAAGCTGATGAGTCACCAGTATCTAGAGTTTCTGATACTTAAAGGGTGGGATATCCCAATGAACTGTTTCTTTCACCTCTATGAAACCATTATTTATCAATAGCCTCATTTGAACCGCTTGATTTGAATAAACTGCACCATTAGTTGATTCAATGTTTTCAGTAATGCTCTCATCCATTTTGTTCTGTATCAAGTGGATTTACTGTCTCTTCAGTTTCCACAGTCTTTCCTGGAGAATCTGATCCTAATGTGTCATGTTTATTCAATGGTGGAAAAAAGTTGAAGATGAAAGAAAATATGGTCCCAACAATGTAGTCCTCAGGGGACTTTCAGAGGAAGGTTTATCTTGTAATTTTCCATTTTGTTTTATGTGTTTATATGTCATTTCATAACTATGAGCTTTTGAAATACTTATTTGTTAAGTTTTTTTCCTGATCTTGGTGTTGATGTGATCAAATTATGGTCTATATCACATCCAATTCTACTTTGTTTTGATAATTTTTTTTCTGCCTTGAATGTGCTTCCTTTAATAATTTTATAAATTTAAGCCAATAAACTGGTTTCATTCTTTGGTAGATTTTCTCCTCTAGAAGTCAGGCTGTCACCAAATTGAATATTTCTTCTTTGCTCTGGCAAGACGTTGTGTTTGGATTTTATTTGATTAAGAAGCTTACCTTGTTCTCAGCCTCATTTTTCATGGCTGCTTCATGTAAAAAATGGTTTTGACTCCTCATTGTGTAGGTGCTTTTTCCTGCTTAGGCCACAGCAGCATCAGAACCAGATTTTTCAGTCAGTCACAATTTCTCACCTACTGACCTGTTGTACTGCACAAACAAGGCCCCACATGGAAAGCCAGGTATTTCCTTTTCACCCCCATCCCCAGTGTATGGGCTTGTATTTTAAGGCTTCACATTTCATATTCTATGACATCTTTGAGTCCATTATGCCTTCAAGAAGCATCGCTATGAATTCCACTACTCTTGCTTGATATATCCCCCAGCTAGTGGGAAAGTCTTCCCACTCAGGTACTTTCCTTATGAACCAGACCAGCTGCACTCCAATGCAGTCCTCAGCCTAATGGGGTTCACTTCCTTGCCAGATTGCAAAATTACTCAAAAAAACCAATCAGTTCCTCCCATAGGAACTAAGGGTCACCTCAACCTATTGTTACTACAAAGCTTGCCTCCAAAAGCCTTTGCTTATTTACTCTATTCCCAAGTACAACCTTCATGTGGCCCTTCATGAATTGTCATGCTCTCCTTTAGGGCTCTATGTTTGATTAATAAACTTCTATGTTATTTCATCAGTTTGGTGTCAAGTGCTGTGTTTGGCTACCACAAACTGTTTAGGGTGAAGCATCTCTTCTCACCAATGGGATAAAAAGAAGTAAATCAAAACCAGGATCAGACTTTCTTGTTTTGTTGCATGTCTCATAATTTTTCTGTGGAAAACTGCACATTTCAGATAATGTATTAGAGCAAATGTGGCTACTAGTTCCCATCCTCTCCTGCTTGATATTGTTATTTTATTTTTTATTTGTTTGGTGAGTGGTTAGATTATTTTGATTAAGTCTATTCCCCCTCCCCTAAAGCATTAAATCTCTGATGTTCCTTCTTAGGGAACCAAGCGTAGACTTGGGTATGCCTATAGTTGCTCTGGGATGACAGTGTTTTTGGTAAGGCTACCTTTGACTATCTCTTTCCGTGACCACACCCAGCTGTTAATATTCACTAATTGCTGGATAGAGCATAAATTTCTCGACAGACTGGTCCAATTAAATTTGGACTCCTTTGATGAAATAGTTTTGAGGTCAGTGAGATTTTTTTCCTGACCCTGGGAGGTGTCTTTTAAATGTCCTCTTTCCCTTTCCTATAGTTTAGCTTTTTATTGCTAATGATTCTATCAATTTCTTCTTAATTAGTTTTAACCAGAAACTTCATTATTTTTAAAAGTGATAAGCTTCAACTTCATATTCTGTTGCAGATTGATTCACTTCCTTTAGAAGAGGTGTAGAGTTCTTTGTTTTTGGTATTTATATATTTCTTTCGAGGTACAAAGGGAAAATCACAATAAATAAGTACATATCAATAATAGCATTAAATGTGAATGTATTAAGTGCTCCAATAAAAAGACATAGGGATATGAAAAAATGACCCACATATATGCTGTCTACAAAAGAAACACAACGGAACCAAAGATCTACACAGACAGAAAATGAAGAGATGGAAAAAGTATTTCAAGAAAATGAACATGAAAAAAAAGGAGCTGTGATAGCAATACTTCTATCAGACAGACAGATTTCACAACAAAGGCCATAAAAAGCTACAAAGAAGGACATTTCATAATACTTAAGGGAACAATCTATCAAGAAGGTATAACCATTGTAAATATATATGCACCCAACATAGGAGCACCCACATATATAAAGAAAATCTTGGAAGACTACAAAAAGATAGATCAGTGAATTTGCAGACAGTGCAAATAAAATTTACTCAATCTGAACAAAAGAGAAATAGACGGAAAAAAATGAACAGTCTTAAACCTGTGGAGCAATAACAGATACTCCAACATTCATATCATTGGAGTCTCAGAAGAAGAAGACAGTGGGACTGAAAAGGTATTCAAATAAATAGCTGAAAACTCTCCAAATTTGGTAAACCACCACATACCTAGAGATTAAAAATGCTGAAAGACTCCCAAATATGATAAATTCTAATAACTTCACACCAAGAGACATTATAACGAAACTTCTGAAATCTAAAGAAAGGAAAACACTAAAAAGCCAAAGAGAAAAAATATCGAAAAAGCCAATGACAGTGGACTTTTCATCTGAAACTTTGGAGGCCAGAAAGAAGTGGCACAACATTTTCCAAACACTGGAAGAAAAAAAAAAACTGAAGTCTCCAAATATTATATAGTATCTTTTATAGATAAGGGGAAAATAAAAACATTCTAGAAAAACTGAGACAATGTAGGAAGCCTAACCTTAAAGAATGGCTAAAGAACACTAAGCAGAACTGAAACGATAACAGAATAAGGTTTGAAACTTTAGAAAATAAAGAACAACTTAGTTGGTAAAAATATGTGTTAAGTAAGATGTTTCTTTGATATTTGAGGTAAAAATTATAGTTCCATGTGATGTGGTGCTTAATATAAGGAGAAGAAATATGTAAGGTAATCATATTTTATAAGTATATTTTATTGATTATGTTGTTACAGTAGTCCCAATTTTCCTCCTTTGATACCCTCTGCCCAGTAACTCCCTTCCCTCCAGCAACCCCACCTCCCTTAGTTCATGTCCATGGTTTGTGCATATAAGTTCTTTGGCTTCGCCTTTTCTTATATTATTCTTAACATCCTCCTGTCTATTTCTTACCAACCGATTATGCTTCTTAGTCCCTGAACCATTTCCCCATTTCTCCCCCTCCCACCTCCCAGCCAATAACCCTCAAAATGATCCCATACCTAAGATTCTGTTCCTATTCTGGTTTGTTTAGTTGGATTTTGTTTTTATTTCTTAGATTCAGTTGTTGATAGTTGAGTTTGTTGTCATTTTAGTGTGCATAGTTTTGATCTTCTTTTTCTTAAGAAAGTGCCTCTGACATTTCATATAATAATGGCTTGGAGATGATGAACTTCTTTAGCTTCACCTTGTCTAGGAAGCACTTCATCTGCCCTTCCATTCCAAATGATAGCCTTGCTGGATAGAGTAATCCTGGTTGCAGATCACCTTTCATCACATTGAATACTGCTTGCCAGTCGCTTCCTGCCTGCAAAGTGTCCTCTGAGAAATCAGCTGATAGTCCTATAGGCAACCCCTTGTAGGCAACTCTCCACCTCTCTCTTGCTGCCCCCAGGACTCTGTCTTTATCTTTTACCTTTGGCATCTTAGTCATCGTGCATCCTGGTGTGGCCCCCTCTCAGTCCAGCTTGCCCAGGACACTTTGTGCTTCCCGGACCTGTATGTCCATCTCCTTGGGAAAATTTGGAAAGTTTTACTCATTTTTTTCAATTATTGCTTCCTAATTCTGCACTAGTTGACTGTCCTTTTCTTTCTTATGTTCCAAATCATCGATTTGAACCCCGGTTTCCTTTCCTTCACCATTGGTTTTGTGTGGATTTTCCTTCATTTCACTTAGCAGAGCCTTTACTTCTTCTCTATGTGTTTGCCATACTCAAGTATATCTGTCAAGCCTGTGAGCATCTTTATCACCAGTGTTTTGAATTCTGTATCTGTTAGGTTGTCTATTTCCTCATCTGTTAGGTTGGTTATCTCCTTTTCACTTAGTTCTCCCACTGAAACCTTGATCTATTTCCCCTTTTGGGCCATACTTCTCTCTCTCCTCATTCTGACAGACTCCTGTGTGTTTTTGCTTCTATGTCCCAGGTAAAGTTATCCCTCCTGTTAAGTTGTAAGGGGCATAGCCTTAGGGATTTGTCAGTATAGGGCGACCTGTTTAACCACATTGTGGTGCTGTATGTGAAGGAGGGGTCTGAAAGGGAACAATACTGCCAGCCCAGGACTTCCCCCTTTTCCAGGCACTTCTCCCACTTCTGCACCGTACTGGCGCCCCTATAGCCACTGCCCTGGCCGTCTTTCCCAGAGTGGGTGGGTCTGTGGATGTTCTAGGACTGTGGGGTTCCTTTAAACAAGCGGACTCTGCTCAGACCCCCACTGGTCTGCACAATCAGAAGCAATCAGGCTTTAGTTTTCCAGGTTCTGGAACTGTGAGCTGCTAGGTCTGTTGAGGAGCTGGGAATGCTCCTATTGTGTCCCTCCTGACTTTTTAAAATGTGTGACAGCACTTTTTGCCAGCCCACCATTGCTGCCAACACACCGCGTCCTCTCTGCCCTGGCTCCGCCCCTTCTACCTGTTTGGATGAGTATTTCTTCTTTATATCTCTGTTTGCTGGACTTCCATGTAGTTAGATTTTCTGTAACTTCTGGTTGTTTCTAGTTTCGAGATAGTTGTATTCCTTCTTAATTGTGGAGGGAGACACAGCGCATCTGTCTATGCCTCCATCTTGGCCGGAAGTCAAGGTAATTATATTTTAAAAGTGACTAAGTTAAGGAGACCTAAATGGAAATAAAGTTTTGTCACTTTACTCAAAGTGGTGAATGTTTAAATCAGTAAATCATGGTAAGTACATGTGCATATTGTAATATCTAGAGTAACCATTATGAAAACATAGAAACCATTGTACTTGAAAACCCTATAAATTAATCAAGGTGAAGTCTCTAAAATATTTAAAAAGTCTACAGGAAAGTAAGAAAACAGAAGTAGAGAAGGAAGAAAAGAAGAAAACAAATGACAGCACTGCAGACTTAAGCGAAAAAAAAAATCCCTTCAGTGTAAATGATCTGAATACATCATGAAAAAAGATTAATAAATGGAATTAAAAAACATCATAAAACAAAATCATGTACAGTAAATGATTATCAAATGAAAAGACAACCTATGGAATGGAAAAATATTATAAGACACCATATACAGTATATTATTAAAAATTAGAATCCAAAATGTATTTTAAAACTTATGCAACTGAATAGAGAAAACAAATAATCCAATTAGAAAAAACAAATCTGTAGTGACAGAAAGCAGCTCAGTGGTTGAGTGAGGGTAAGGACTGAGTGAGAAAGGGGTATAACAAAGGGGGTTGGGGAAATTTGGGAGGTTGATAAATATGTTTATTATATTTATCATGGTGATGATTTCACATATATATGCTGTAACTTATTAATTATAAAAATTTAAATATGTGTATTTTATTTTATGTCGTTTACCTCAATAAAGTTGTTTAAAGAAAAGCAGTTTGTGCAACACCAAGTAAGATGGCCTACACATTAAATACTACAAATATGGAATTGCTAAAAAGAATGAATAGTTTATATAGTAATATGTAAACATGCCATATCATGTTTTTTTTTAAATGCAGAATGGCATGCATTCCATTGCCCAGTTTTGAAGCAGAATACATGTGTCTGAACAATATGTAAAAAAATCTGAAAAATATATGCCAATAATTAACAGAGGATATCTGGGTAAGTAGGCAAGAGGTGGGAGTGGTAGTGATTACAAGACCATATCAACTTCTATATTATACAATTCTCTATTGTCCATTTTTTCTTTTAGTTCAAATATATGGTTGAATAAAATAATCCTAATTTCAAATAGCATTCATATAGAAGTGTGTAAAATTTTATGAAGGATAAAACTATGAACATTAACAGTGAATATCTCTGGTGTGTTATACTGTCTTCCTTATATATCCTTTTGTATAATTATTTTCCAGAAAATATTGGCAATAAAGACACTGTAATCTTATTGTATCTGGTGTTCTCAGCTCCATTCATATTATAGGAAATGAGAACCAATAGACTGCTCTTCCCAGATCCCCTTCGCAGGTTGGTATCTATTAGATTATGTCAAAAGGAGATACTGTTAAGACATTAGAAGGTGAGAGAAAGAGGAGAAGATGGTGGAGGAGTAAGGTGAGGCTGTGGTTTCAGGCTCCCGAGACCAGTCTGCAGTTTGGGCTAATTGCAGACAGAACCTCTCAGTGAGCAGCTGGACACTGGCAGGCGTTGAGCCAAGGCACTGCTGGATTAGAGAAAATCCATCTGGGAACAACCTGTTTAGTGAGGATAGTGGAGGAAAAGGGGACGAAACGGGATCCCTGACTGGGGCGGCTGCCCGAGCTGTGGCTGGAAGTACACAAAGGATTTTTGGTGACCACAGGCTACCCCGGAGAGGAGTTGGGAGGAGAGCAGATCTCTGCCCCCTGGCAGAGACGGGACTCCACCAAGTGGCATTGGCGCTGAAGGACAGGAGACAACGTGCTGCCAAGCAAGTGAGAACATAATTCTACTTTATATTTTTCTCTAGTGGACGGTGGAGAGGGGAGGAAAGTTTGGGGGTGGTAGGACATTCTTGAGGAGCGCAGGTGCAGTGGCGCGCTCATCCACTCCCCAACCCTACCCTTGGGTCGCGGGGACGCGCATAGGGAAGTGCTCTCACTCACTGGCCCAGGTGCGCGGGGCCGTGAGTCCAGGCGTCCCTCGGACACTCCCCAACGGACATAAGATCAGTGCCCCAACGGACAAAGGCAGGGCCCAGTGAACATGCAGAGGACCCTGCGCAGATACCCCTAGACAGCTCCCGTGGGCATCGGGCCCCAGGCCTGAAAGCAGACCACTAGCTCAGGCTCTGTTCGTGCCGGCACAGACGGGTGAGGGAAGGCAGTCGGCTGCCGTGCCAGAACAGCGGGTGGCAGCGACTCACAGATGCTCACTTCCACTGAGCACAAGTGTCCGCGGCCCCGCCCTAAGAGGCGAGAGACCAACTCCTGGAGTTCGGCTCAGCAGGACTAAGGGCACTGGCAGGCGAGCGAGAAAACACCTCAGCTCGGGAACAATAGGAGCCAATCCCGGGGCAAGTTCTCCGGCCGCTCGGGCGCGTGCAGTGACGCGTGCAGGGACACCTTGGCACGAATGCGGAACCACTTCTGCCCGGCAGCAATAGGCGTGCAGGGCAAGCTCTGGGCCGCCCCTTCCCTGCAGGGGCTTGCGCGCAAGGACACCTCAACTGGCTCCGGCGGGCAGCAAGGGAGCCTACCTTGCTGACAACTGCGTGCGCGCACCATTGTGGAAACCGCAGGAGCACACCATTGCGGCAACCATGGGCGCACATCAGTGCTCCAAGAAACAAGAACCCCTGAACCGCCACACTAGACCAGATGTGGACGCAGAAAAATAAGGCAACACACCAAGGCTAAAACGGACATCTCCACAAAAGAATTCGAGATAAAGTGGATAGAGTGACTCTCAATCCACAAGCCAGAAGGAAGATCCGAACAAAAAAATTTGAAATATAACCAGACAGCATAAGCAAACGATATAAAAGGTACCCCAAGAACATCAGGCTCAGGAGATCAAAGAGACTGCACCACTGAATCCCCCAGATCTACCATAAAAAAATCTCATACCACAAAGGTGGGAAGGCAAAGCAGACAAATCCAAATAACAAAAACAAACAAGAAGAATCCAACATGGTAAGACGCAGAAACAACATCTCAATGAAAAGAAAAGAGGAATCCCCAGAAAGAGAGGTAGGTGGAAAAGACATAGTCCAAATGTCAGACATGGAATTCAAAACTATGGTGGTGAAGAAGCTCAATATGCTCGAAAAACTCAAAAACAACTATGAGAACCTCCAAGGAAGCTACCAACAGCTCCAAGAAAATTACAGGGAACTTGCAGAGAACTACACCAGCATAAAAAAAGACATAGAAACTATCAACAAGAACCAGGAAGAAATGAAGAATGCAATCTCTGAACTGAAAAGCACAGTAGAATCAGTCAAAAGCAGACTAAATGGAGCAGAGGATCAGATCAGTGAGTTAGAGGATAATGTAGGAAATAATTCTCAAATGATACAGCAAAATGAAAAAAGATTGAAAAAATATGAACAAGATGTAAGGGAATTACAGGATAGCATTAAAAAATAATATCAGGATCATAGGAATAAGAGAGGGAGAAGAAAAGGAGCATGGAATTGAAAAACTGATAGGAGAAATAGTGACAGAAAATTTTCCGAACCTGATGAGAGAAAAAGTTATGCAAGTCCAAGAAGCACTGAGAGTTCCAATAAAGAGGAACCCCCAAAAACCCACTCCAAGGCACATCATAGTTAAAATGGCAACATTCCAAGACAAAGAGAGAATCTTAAAAGCAGCAAGAGAAAAAGAGCAAATAACTTACAAGGGAGCTCCAATAAGGCTATCGACTGATTTCTCAACAGAAACATTACAAGCCAGAAGGGAATGGTCAAAAATATTTCAAGCAATGAAAAACAAAGGCCTACAACCAAGAATACTCTACCCAGCAAAGCTCTCATTCAAAATAGAACGTGAAATAAGGAGTTTCTCAGACCAAGGAAGATTGAAAGAATACATCTCCACCAAACCAGCATTGCAAGAGATGCTAAAGGGAATATTCTAAGAAAACGGAAGAGAAAAAACAAAAAAAGAGTAGAGGAACAGAGATACAAAAGGGAAATGAAGAAATACATGTAAATAATAACGTTAAATGTAAATGGATTAAATGCTCCCATTAAAAGACATAGGGTAACGGAATGGATAAGAAAACAGGACCCACATATTTGCTGTCTACAAGAAACACACCTCAGAACAAAAGAATTACATAGACTGAAAGTAAAGGGATATAAAAAAATATTTCAAGCAAATGGACCTGAAAAAAAAGCTGGGGTAGCAGTCCTCGTATCAGAAAAAACGGATTTCAAAGCAAGGGCAATAAAAAGAGACAAAGAAGGACATTTCATAATACTTAAAGGAACGATTCATCAAGAATCTGATATCCTCAAATACTGCCTATTTAAAAGATGTTTTTAAACCTCCTTGGAGTTTTAGGAAGAAAATACAAAGGCACAAAAAAGTGAGAGCAATTCATAGTTTTTAAGGAAACAAGGTCTGATTTAAAGCACTGCTTTCATAGAGAACTAGGAATTAAACACCGACCAATACCATAAAGATTTCTACAGTACATAGAGAATCCATGCTAGATTTCTCATCTATATTCACATATTTTCTGGAGGTCTTTCCTGAAAGTATCCAGCCATGTACTATAAAAAACTAATTTATTGAAGAAGATACAAAATACAAGAAACATTGCGTATAGAACAATGATGGCTCAGTTCCCTTCAAAATAGGCACCTTGGGACATCACACAATTCTTCCAATTGCCATTAGCTACCTCATAGTATTTTCCTGAATCTCATTGACAGTCTGAAATCTCTTCCCTTTCAAAGGTGATTTTAGTTTTGGGAAAAGCCGGAAGTCAAAGTGCACCAAATCTGGGCTGTAGGGGGTGCTTAGTCACCTGGGTTATTTAATGTTTTGCCAAAAACTTTTGCACAAGATGTCATGCACAAGCGGACATGTTGTTGCTGTAATGAAGCTGCCAGTCACTAGAGTCCCATAGTCGTGGTCTTCTGAATCACCTGAATAGTTTCTGCAAAGGAATGTTCAAGCTTAACATGAAATTTGATGCAGATTCATTGTTCTACTCGTCATTTTTAATGCGATGGCCACATAGTACACATGCTCATTCAATGGCATCTATTGCCCTCACTGACTAGTACAGTGAAGTTGTCATTGTTCACACATGTGCATTCCAGTCCATTCTCCTTGGCTTCCAGGTCACATCGATGTCAAGCAAACCATTCACGTTATATTAACAATGGTTGGACTTTTCCTGGACAGACCTCATATATCAATGGATCATGTGTATCTTCAGATACTCTGTTTTCCCTTTCTCGTATTCTGGCTATGAGTTCATTAGCCTTTCGCTATACACCTAAGCTAGTGCTAAACAGTTTAAATCACTGTAACTTTGTTTATATGGCTTCATATATGATAGTGTTAGTCTTTCTTACTGACACTTCTTTCTCAGAAGATTCCTGGAAATTCACAGATGTTTTCATTTCAAGTGAATTACAGTATTATTTTCATTACTTCTATCAATTCTAGAGGTAGGATGTAAGATAACTCATATCTTATTGTGAACGGGGGGGGGGGGGCGGTCGAGGACTTGGGGCGGGAGCCGTGGGCCAATTTGTCACTCCAACCGTTATTGGCATTCAAAGCGAGGCAGGCGACGAATTTATTTATACGTGGGTTATATAAAACCTGTCCTAACGCTGGGCCGTGGAGTCCCGCCGCTCCCCTCCGCTCCCCTCCGCCGTGAGTGGGTTTCTGCTTCAGAGACAAGTTATGGGGAGAAGGTTGGAAAACCTCAAATCCCGTCTTCCGTGTCGCTCCCTGCTTCAGAAGAAGAGAAAGCCTGAGTTTTTTATTTTTTTTTAGAGGGAGAAATTAATGAAGGGTTTTAAAACACGCAAACCGGGGGGAGAAGAACTTAGACACTGAAACTCCTGCTGGGGGCCGGGAGGGAGTCCGTGGCCCCGGTGGGGTGCGCGGAGCGCGGAAGGGACGGGCTTGTTCCTGTGTCTGGGGAGGGGGGCGAGGGGGAGGGGAGGGTTGGCTTCGGCGGCGTGGTGCCCGGCGGTGGGGTTGCTTAATTGCTTCGTTAGTTAATTGGCGGGGGTGGGACGGACGGTGTCAGTGTGTAAACGTCCATGCGTGCGTGGGGGGCGGCGTCTGATGGCAGTGCCATCGGGCCTGAGGGGACCGGCCGCTGCCCCCCTGCTGTCTCCCTTCCTTGCCGGCCTTCCCCGACGTTGCCTCGGCGGCCGGATCACCCGATCCCCGGGCTTCGCTGCGTTGGGTAGGCCCCTTAGTAGCGTGTGTAGTAACTTTCTAGTCCTTTCCAGTTTCTTGGAGATGGTTCTGGCCTTCCTTTTTTTTTTTTTTTTTTAAGACCTGGAAAGTGGAGGCTCAGAATCTCCTCTCTAAACACACAAAACAAAACAAAAATATATACGGGGTAGAAAGTTGAAAGAGCTATTGAGTGGGGTAAAAACCCGAGGCTCAGAACAAAGGTCCTAGTTGTTAAGAGAAGAAGGCAAGAGGCCTGTATATGAGGCCTGTGTGTCGCATTTCCCCGGGGTGGGGGGCTGGGGAAGGGGCCCTGTTAGGTCTGGGGAGTGGGATTATCCGGGGTTCAGGGACAGTAAAATTGCAGCGGGTGTTCATGAGGCCTCTTCTCATATTTACATCATGCAGAGAACTTAATATTAAGTGAATTGTAAACACAGTTTCTTAAGTCTTTTTGCAAGTCCCTGCCCCGTGTTCAGCCCCAGGAATATTGAATTAATGTGGCTTTTGTATCATCTTTGTGAGGTTGTTTGGAGAGTTTTTATTCCATTTATTTTAGGCTTTAGAGAGCACATTAACATGATTGGGGTTTGTGGCCTTTGTCCACAACTGCCTTTCTTTGAATGTGCCAATATCCGTAAGAATTGAAGAACTGTAATTAAGATGATCATTTTTTCCATTTGCTCCCCAGTTTTTCAGGAGTTTGGGTGGTTTCTCAGTCTGCTCAGCTGACATTCACTATTTAGTTTGTGTTCATGAACAGACTTTTTGTTTTAGTTTTGCATTTTCTAAAAGTTTTAGAACACTTTTGGCAGTTAAAGAGTTCCAGAGGGTGCTAAACTAAAATAATGGTATTTAAAAAATGAAGAGGGTTCTAGGCCAGGGTAAAAAATCAATGATTTGTAGCAAAGTAAATCTGAAGTAATGTTTATTTGTCCTTTCTGACTTTTAAGATTATTGGACTTCTGTTATCTAGATAAGGTTTTATGTTCCCGTTTTAAAGACATCATACTAGCAAAGAAGCACACACTGGCTCGGGAATTCATACCCTGACAGTAAGTGCCTGTTGTTGACCTTGAGCTGTTCACTCTCCTTATCAGGTCCCCAGTTATTTTATCTGTAAAATGGGGGCGGATAATCACTACATTTTACCTCGCTGGGTGGTTGTGAGACCCAGTGACTATAATGGCTCAGAACAACTACAAACTGCTAAGTAAGTGTGAGACACTAAATTCAGAAAATGACAGAGGTTACTTTGAAGTCATTAATAAAAAAGATAATAGTTTCTTATCATTAGTGGTGATGGGGGAGGTTGTTGGTAGTTTGAAGGTAGGAAGTTACAGTGCTTTATAATTTGAAATTGCTGCTAAATTGGTAGGGGAGTTTGGGCCCAATATTTATTTATTAAAATTATTTTTATTTTTTATCACCATGCTAGGTAATTTTTCACCATACAGCCTACTGAATAAATTTTGTTAATCCTTTTTAGAGAAATAGTAAACGAATTTCTTTACATTTTTATTGTTATTTTGTTTATGAGTTTATTTATTTTTTTGCTTAACCCCTTCACGTTTTTACCCAGCCCCCCAAACCCCCTCATGTCTGACAGCTGTCAGCCTGTTCTCTGTATCTTTGAGTCTTTCTATTTTGTTAGTTTATTTTGTTTGTTAGATTCCACATACTTAAGAGGTGAAACCATATTTTACAATACTTGTCTTTCTCTGACTGGCTTATTTCACTTAGCATAACACTCTCCAGGTCAGTTCACGTTGGTGCAGAAGGTAAGGTTTTATTGTTTTTTTTAAGACCAAATACACCACAGCTGTTTTATCCACTCAACTGCTGATGGGCACTTGGGCTGCTTCAACATCTTGGTGATTGTAAATAACGCTGTAATGAACATAGGGGTGCTTATGTGCTTTTGAGTTAGTATTGGGGTTTCTCCGTATATATTCCCGTAAGTGGATTCGCTGGTTCATGGGCAGCCCCACTTTTGATTTTATGAGGAAACTGCACACTGCTTTCCACAGTGGCTGCCCCAGTCTGCATTCCCACCAAGTGCACAGGGGTTCCCTTTTCTCTGCATCCTGGCCAACCCCGGTGTTTTTTTACATTGTTATAATTGACAAAATATGTGCCTGTCCTTGGTATGTGGCTCTTATGAAACTGACTACAATTAATCAACATTTTAATTTTTTAGTAGAATCTAGGGAGGTTTTCTATTTTTGTTTTAAGTGGAGGGGTGGGTATCTTTTTGAGCAAACGGGATAACAATTGCCCTTTTATTTTTCCCTTTTTGCTGAGGTAATTTGATGGACTTAAGTTGGAAGAGTAACCTGCTTGTTGCTTCTTGTCCTCACTCTAGTTCTTGGCTACTGCCAGCCTGACCTGCAGTTTTCCCTCATTTGAATCACTTTATTTCGACTCTCCTCTTCAAATCATTTCCTTAAAACTTCCTTTCATTTCTTTTTGAGGTTACAGTGCTAAATTTGTAGACATGTGGTGGTGCTTGTTCCGTGGCTGGATTATAGGCTTCTTGGGGGCACAATTTAATATCACTGTGTTTAGCATGAAGGTGCAGTCATAAACCCGATTGAAAATAACCGTTATTTTCGTTTCCACTCGAAACCAATAATGTCAGCCTGGTCTTGCCTACGACGCAGCCAGTCTTCTCCTTGGAAAGGGTGTTGGACCCAGCAGGTCCTCAGCTGCTGTTTGGTTTAGTGCTCACAGGCGCTTCACGTCTTCCCGGCTCCGGCGGCGGCAGAGTGCATAGGTAGGGCGCTGGAACAAGAACTTGGTGGGTCTTACACAATAAATAGGATTTGTAGGTTGCTGGCTGGTTTGGCTCAGTGGATTGAGCATCGGCCTGCAAGCTAAGTGTCGCTGGTTCGATCTTCCAGTCAGGGCACATCAGAGAAGGAAAACTCTGATTCCAAAAAACCTCCGCTGCCTTGCGGCATACCTCTTCAGGGGAAAGGCTAAGGAGAAGGGAAACTCTGACTCCAAACCTCCGCTGCCTTGCGGCATATCTCCTCAGGGGAAAGGCTAAGGGAGTAAACCCCGACAGAAAATCCGGAGCCGGAGTCCCTAAGGCGGTTTGACGTTGTAGTTAACACCGGCAACTCCTGCGGCGCACCTGAACCCAAGCTGTATTGACTCTGTCTTTCCCCTTGGATCCTTCAGCTGCGAAGAGAGGGGGGGTCTGCTGCATGGGCAACAGCTGGCCCTCCATATCACCCTGCCCAGGCTTTGTAGCTTCACTGGAGAGGACATTCCAGCGTCATCGCAAGATGTCGACTTAACACGGGAGGAGACAGTTACCGGTTATAAGCTCATCCGATTGGCGAAGGAAACGAGCGCCAGGGGTCTCCTCTGATGGTGGGAGAGGACATCGCACCTCACTGGACAGCTACCGCCCGCCTCAAGCTGGGAAGCCCCCAGCCAATTAGGTGCCGTCTCGCCATGGCTCACCTGTCCCACTGGGTGCGTGGGGATCAGAGAGGCGTCTCTTGAAAAGTGAGCCACAAAACACTCGCACCAGGCAATTCCAAGCAAACAACAAGAAAGAAGCCTCCAGCTCTTCGCCTCGCTAGCTGGAACATCAGGACCATGTGTCCGGACTTACTGCAGACCTTCCGTGGATCAATGGTGCCAGGAAAACCGCCGTCATCGACAGGGAACTGGCACGACTAAACATCGACATTGCGGCTCTACAGGAGACCCGGTTGGCCGACAACGGAACTATCAGAGAAACCAACTACACCTTCTACTGGCAAGGGAAGTCTTCGGACCAACCAAGACAGCACGGTGTTGGGTTCTCTGTGAAGAACACGCTTGTTAACTCCATAGAGCCACCCACAGGAGGCACAGAGAGATTACTTACCCTCCGATTGTCAACAACATTCGGCCCAGTCAGCATTCTTAGCGCGTACGCCCCAACCCTCTGCGCCACCACCGAAGAGAAAGAACAGTTCTACCATGCACTGGACGAAGCGTTATCCAAGATCCCCAGAAGTAACGCTCTTTATCTACTTGGAGACTTCAACGCAAGTGTAGGAGCCGACCACATGGCCTGGCCCACCTGCCTCGGAAACTTTGGGAGAGGAAAGATCAATGAGAATGGTCAGCGACTGCTTGAGCTTTCGTGTCATCATGGCCTGTGCATGACAAACACATTCTTCAAGTGCAAAGAGATCCACCAGGTGTCATGGAGGCACCCCCGCTCCCGCCACTGGCACCAGCTTGACCTCGTCATCACCAGAAGAACGGATATTGGCAGCACCCTCCTCACCCGCAGCTACCACAGTGCAGACTGCGACACGGACCATGCCCTCGTGGTAAGCAAGGTGCGCATAACGTCGAAGAGGTTGCACCACTCCAAGATGAAGGGTCGCCCACGCGTCAACACCAGTTGTGCCAGCAACCCAGTTAAGACCCAGCAATTCATCAACAGGATGGAAGATGCACTCGGCGAGGGAATGGCGGCAGACGACATTATCGAATCCAATTGGTCACGTCTCCGCGACGCCATATACAACTCCGCCATTATTGCTTACGGGAAGAAAGAGCGGAAGAACGCTGACTGGTACGAGGCTCACTGGGAAGAAATGGAACCCGTGATCGAGGCTAAGAGGAAGGCCCTACTGGCTTACAAGGCCACGCCCACTCCCAGTACACTTCAAGCTCTACGGGCTGCCAGGAACAAAGTCCAGAAGACCGCCCGCCACTGTGCCAACACCTATTGGCTAAACCTGTGCAGAAGCATCCAGGAAGCCGCTGATATAGGCAACACATGAGGAATGTATGAGGGTATCAAGAAGGCAACAGGCCCAATCCCCTTCAAGATCGCCCCCCTTAAGTCCAAGACAGGTGAGGTCATCACTGACCAGGAACAGCAAATGCGGCGATGGACCGAGCACTACCTCGAGCTGTACTCGACGAGGAACACCGTAACAGACACTGCTCTTAACGCCATCCCAGACCTACCAGTCATGGAGGAGCTAGACACCCCACCTACTGCGGCAGAGCTCGGCAAAGCCATCGACCGCCTCGCTTGCGGGAAAGCACCAGGAAGCGACGGAATCCCTCCAGAAATCCTAAAGAGCGGGAAACCAGTCCTGCTACAGCCGCTCCACCATCTACTCTGTCTCTGCTGGAAGGAGGGTTACATCCCCCAGGATATTAGAAACGCCAACATTATCACCATGTACAAGAACAAAGGAGACCGCAGCGACTGCAACAACTACCGGGGCATCTCTCTCCTCAGCGTCGTCGGCAAAGTATTCGCCCGGGTCGCTCTTGCCCGCCTGCAGACCCTTGCTTCCCGCGTCTACCCAGAGTCCCAGTGTGGCTTCAGAGCTGGCCGATCAACAGTGGACATGATCTTCTCCCTACGCCAGCTGCAGGAGAAGTGTCACGAGCAGCATAAACCACTCTACCTCGCCTTTATCGACCTCACGAAGGCGTTTGATCTGGTCAGTTGAAGCGGACTCTTCAGCTTGCTACGGAAGATTGGCTGTCCACCACATCTGCTTGCTGTGGTCATGTCCTTTCACGACAACATGCACAGCACGGTGTCCTACAACGGCGCAACCTCTGAGGCCTTCCCAGTCAGCAGCGGAGTAAAGCAGGGCTGCGTCCTCGCGCCTATGCTGTTCGGAATCTTCTTCTCCATGCTCCTCCAATACGCCTTTAAGGACTGCAGCGAGGGTGTCTTCATTCACACCAGATCCGATGGCAAGCTCTACAACCTGGCCCGTCTACGAGCCAAAACCAAAGTCAAAGAGGTGCTCATCCGTGAGATGCTCTTCGCCGACGACGCAGCCTTGACATCACACTCCGAAGAGGGACTCCAGCAGCTAGTCACTTGCCTTTCCCACGCATGCAAGGAGTTCAGACTAGCCATCAGCCTGACGAAGACGAACGTTATGGCTCAAGGCACGGGGACTCCCCCATGCATCACCATCGACGGATACACCCTGGAGGTTGTCAACGACTTCACTTACCTCGGGTCCACCATCTCGAGCTCTCTGTCAGTCGACTTGGAGGTCAACCGGAGAATCGCCAGGGCAGCCACAGTTATGGCCAGACTGAACCGGCGAGTGTGGAACAATTCCAGCCTCACTGAGAAAACCAGACTGCGCATCTACCAAGCCTGCGTACTCAGCACTCTCCTCTATGGCAGCGAGACGTGGACCACCTACACAAGGCACGAAAGGAAACTCAACAGCTTCCACATGAGGTGCCTGCGACGAGTCCTGCATGTCGCCTGGCAGGATAAGGTTCCCAACACCGAGGTGCTGAAGCGAGCCAACATGAGCAGTTTGCATGCAGTTCTTAGTGAGAGACGCCTCAGGTGGCTCGGCCATGTCAAAAGAATGGATGCAGGCCGTATTCCCAAAGACCTCCTCTACGGCGAGCTAGCAGAAGGCCAGAGGATGACAGGGCGCCCAAAACTGCGGTTCAAAGACATCTGCAAAAAGGACATGACACAATGCTCCATCAATCTCAACACATGGGATGTTCAAGCAGACGACCGCCTAGCCTGGAGGCTCACGGTCAGACAAGGTACGTCACGCGCAGAGGCTGTGCGCAACGAGGAGGCGGTCCAGAAAAGATCGAGGCGGAAGCAGCGTCAACAGCAGCAACAACAGCCATCTGCCTTCACCTGTAACAAGTGCGGCAGGGATTGTCACTCCCGAGTCGGACTGCACAGCCATTCTCGGCGGTGCAGATAGACTCTCAAGAAGCTACGCCATCGTCTCTCGAGACGGACGGCTGCCGATGATGACGATTGTGATGTGCTCATGAAACTGAGGTACATACAAATTAAGGAACTTAAGACCACATGACTAATTAGTGGCAGAGCTGGGAAATAAACATATCTACCAAGTTTCCTGTCACATGGGAAATATCAAATATGTAACCATCTTCACATACACTTTTCTTACAGTTTATAAAGGCTAAATAGTGGACCTTGTGTATGTATATACATGTTCACTAGAAAATTATAATGACCTCAATTCAAAGTACATACAGGAATAATTCTGGCCAATCCTAGTCCTTCTTTTATGGGTCCCATAGAAAGAGAGTAAGGTTCCTTCTTGCTTTACAGTCCTCAAGAAAAATAACAAAGTGTTCTGACCTTTGCTTCTTAATTCCAAGAGATCTGTGTCACACTTCAACTCTACCTAACCTGTTATCTCAGAGTGTGGCAAGAGTTGTATTTTTAAATTACTTGTGCACTCTGATAATATGGTTGTTAGGTCTTTAGCAACTTTACTTACATTAAAAAATATTACTATAATATTACCCTAAGTAGTCTGCCTTCTAGAATCATTAGCCATTGACAGTGTGTGTAGGTTTTAGTAAAAACTCAGGAACACAAAATCCCCAAATGTGGCAAATTCAACTTATATATCTGTGGGTCATGTGTCAGAGTTCTCTGTGGGAGTTCATTTCTCTGCACTGAAAGCACATTTTCTCTGAAAACACACAAATATCTCAGCCCCCTTTAAACCTTGAAGTGACTTGCTGACTAGCTTGCCTTTCTCTATATCTGAGCACTCAGCTACAGTAAGTTCTTTTCTCCTACTCTTGCATTTTTAGGAGGGGGTGACATTTAGTCAGTATGCATTCTTATGGTCATACTGTTTATAACCAATGTTGGATATTGGTCTATGACTTAGGAATTGTTACAGGCTTTCTATATCATCTGGGAAAATTTGCTTTAGATAAATTTATCCTTAACGTGTCAAATTTTAGCTCAGTAGTAAGGAACCATCAAGACAACAAAAATATTTTTAAAAGAGTATGCCTGGTCAGAGAAAATGTTGAAATGGAATGGTTACAAATTTGGGGACTAAGAATGCTTACATAAACAAGTAGGTTTTTTGTAATAAAGTTGTCTTTCACAAAGTCTAAAATACATAATGTTCTGGTCAGTTATTACAAAAGGAAGCTTGTAGCAGACTGGTACATGCTGACTATCAGTCAGAAGATCTTTTAAAAAGTGCATTTAAGTAGAAAATATTCATAATATATCTGCCTGAGACTGATTTTGTTTTCATCTTCCAACAATAGTGTATAATAGGGACATCTATCAGGAAATCATGAAACAGTCAACAGAGATTGGAAGCAGAGAATGAAACAAGTTCATGTCGGTGATTCTTTTCAGGCTGAAACACAGATGCAGAGTATATATAATAGCTTACCCATTTCTTAGTTCATCTTTGTCCTTCGCTCCTTTTGGTTTCTTTCTCCAAAAATCAAAAATAATTCCCATGTTAAATTGCTGTTTGAATAATTATTTTTTACAACTTTTAAATATAACAAAAATTAGACACAGACTTACTTTATACACTGCAATTACAATCATGATTATGAGTGAGGATTATACTTATATTTATATCATCCTTTAGTTCATTTTCTAACATCTCAGAAGAATTTACAAAAAATTCAAAAGTAAATCAACTTTAATGCTAACAAATTAATTTTGTCTATGAACCTGAACTTTTAGAGTATGTCCTTCTTAACACACTTATATATTTACATAAATGCTTTAAGAGTGTTCCTAAACATACACATATCTCCTTATTGTATAGTTAACAATTTTTATGCTAAGAAACTATCAAGGCAGATAACTTTTGTTGGAAGAGTATGAAAAGAATCCAAAGTTCTGTTTTAAAGGGTCTCTATTACTTCAGAAATGCCCTTTATCATATTTATGAACTTATCTAAATCTATGGAACAAGGACCAAGAAATTCACCTCCTTTTGTTTGCAATACTTATTCTGTGCAGCAATCCCACATTTCCAAGGTTCCTCACTTGCCAGAAAAGAGATATTCTTTACTACCTGTGAGGCAGGGACTTTGGGCAACAGAGCAAGTACCAGACAGTTTCTTGGGAAGTCATTTTAGGCATTGCTATCAAGTATAATCCTTGATCCTTGATGGTAGGCTTGTCGGTTCTGATTAGGTAATTTTACCTTCAAATATGACATTTCTGGTATGGTTAGAGTTAAAAATTTAATTTGATTTGTGATGAGTTACAGTATTATTTCAATTACCTTTGTCAACTCTAGAGAACATATTATAGATGAGGAAATTGAAACACACAAAAGTTAAGGAACTTAACATGGCACAACTAACAAAAAGCAGAACTAGGTAAATAAATTTATATTGCTTATCATATTGAAAATATCAAACATGTCACCATCTTGTCATATGCCTTCCTGGCAATATATAAAGGCTAAACAGTGGGCCTTTTGAACAGCCTCCTGGATATTTAGAGTTATCATCTTTAAGGTTTTTATTCCCTTGAAAATTCATATCTATAGTCTGTTTATATATTAAAATGTCATAATATGAACATGTAGAAATATTTATGTGTTTATGTATTCTGATAGGCTATACTTTATACTATAATATTCTGAAAAATATAATCTTCTGTATCCTAAAATTCAATGACAGGAACTACACTATAATAATCTTTCCATGGATTTTTGGGGGATCGCTTCAACTTCACACTACTTAAACAGTGAGTTATTTCTGTTGCCCTATGAGAAAAAGAGAAGGTAAAGAACAAAGAAGAGGAAAAAAAACTTTGTGGCATAAGACTTTTTGAATAAAGAATATCATGCACAATACATAGATCATTCTAATGCAAACTCACAATTAGATTTTTCTTATTTTTGTTTCAATCAGTCCTCCTTTAGTCACATGTAGCTAATTCTTTTTTTTTTATTTTTGATATATTTTATTGATTATATTGTCACAATAGTTCCATTTCTTTTTCCCCTTTGCTGCCCCCCCCTCGCCCAGCACTCCCCTCCCCCAGCACTCCGACCCCCAGTCCATGCCCATGGGTCATGCATACCAGCTCTTCAGTCTCTCCCTTTCCTATATATTTTTTAATTACTTAATTATTTTTATAACAATAAAAAATAATCTCCCCCCTAGACTTGAGACCCTTTATAATCTTATAGAGGATAATGAGCAACGGTCTCATACTCCTCTAGCTTCTTCAAACTGGGCATGGTCATCATCCTACCTACGCTTGGGTCCAGAATTCCCTAATAAGAGTGGGGATGTGGAGGGTAGGGTGGCCTTCCCACATGGGGGTGGATCGTGCAGACTCCAGGTCAGTTGGCTGTCCCCTAACAACCGTGTGCTTGACTTAACAGGCTGGCATCCTTGTTGTATTCTGAGGGCAACAGATTTGTCAACAGCGTTAAAAGGTATCATTCAATCCATAACCACTAGATAACAAAAGGCAAGTATTAATTTTTCAATGTCCCCCATTAGGGAAAAAAGAAGGGCTTCTTTGGAAAAAGTTGTGCCAGGCATGTCATACCTGTCCAAAACCCTTTTGCCCATTATACTTAGTTTGGGCTGAGGGAAATATTTTAGGTTTTCCCCCTCTCAGACCTCTGGGTCCTTTCAGTCCAAGCCATTAGGATAGAAAAGACGAACCCATTTTAAGGTGAAGTCCACAGACCACCACATTCTTCACCAACCCAGCCACTTAGTTCAGTGAAATTGTTCAGTCTCAGGAGGCAGCGACACAGACAGGATTAAGTGAGGCCTATACGTACAGACATTCACTCAGGTAATGAGATCCTAGGCTTATGCCCTTTGAAAACAGAAAACACGTGTTAACTTATGCAACATAACCCACAAACTAGTCTCTAAATCTGTAAGACTTTCTTATTGGAAAGACATTCAGTTGCAAGGCATTTGACATTCTTCTTGCCTTTGAATGAGAAGAAACTTTAAAGACAGTTAGCTACACTACTTTATAGTCTACCACTGAGCATTGTGATTTTCCTTGGATCACAATTTTTCTCCTTAAGATTACCCTCTTTGTCATTAAAGGGACTGCATTAGGTCAATTTTTAATTTATCCTTTTCATTTGCATGAACACAACAAGAGCAGCAAATGATCACATATGATCTTTAAGTCTGCTTGTAACTAATTCTTGGTCATTCATCTGCGATCAGCAGTCTACCTCTTGAAGTGCTACTCTTCTTTACTGATACAGTCCTCAAATTCTTGAAATTCCCATTCTTTATACAATTTATTTCATTGTGGCTTTAAGGCTTTCTTGGACTTTTCTTCTAATACACCCAATCTTTAACCTGTAAGCTTGTGACAGGAGCCCTTCAGATCACACATGTATGGGAGGATGATTCAAGACTTACAGTCTTGAGTTAATTTATTAGAGTGACTGAATATATCAGGAAAGGAGCATGGATTCCCCTATCGAGTAAAATCCATAAATATGAGGACCTAACCATGACTTTTTCTTAAGGTGTTATGCATTATGTGTCAAAAGTAAGTATAAGACTTTATGAATTGTGATTGACAAATCCTTAGTACTTTTAAAACTTTCCCATAAATTATGAACCATAATCATTACTAATAAATAAGAAATAATAACCTAGGAATAAAACTTTATACATCAATTTGTAAAAAGTTATTGTGCCAGCCCATGCATATAAATAAGAACATGCTTCTATATTCAGGGTAAGGCAAAAGTAGGTTTATAGTTGTGAGTATGTTTATTCTTGTATTTTTATTTATTAATTATTGTATTAATTTCTGTATGAACAATTGTAAACCTACTTTTACCCCACCCTGCAAGGTGAAAAGATAGTTGATGAAACGTATCTATACCAGCAATATTTTAACTATACAAAATTAACTAAGAAGTTAGGAGTTGATTTTCTTTTTTGATTTGACAGCTTTTCTATAATGTATGTATATCTGGGGGAAAAAAGTATTTCTTTTAACACTGTGAATACAATGAGAAAAATAAAGAGAAAATCAAATACACTTAAGTCTATTTTCATCCCTTCTTTTTATAAGTTGAGGAAATAAGCTTTTTATATTATCTTTTAGCCATCTGGAAACTACCAGAGATGGTCTGGGTGTAAGAGATGCCTTGAAAAATTTATTACTCTAAATTTAGTGTTAAATTTGGGGGAAGAAAATAACAAAAGGGGCTATTGTGGGAACAATGAATGTGTAACATGTACTATGGCATTATATGTATATGGACCCAGATTAAAATTAAAATTAGAACATAGTTACCCAAGTAGAAAACAGTTTTATTCCTGGCTACCTCATTAAAGAGAGTGACCATACAACATTTAGAATAAGCAACAGAAAGAAGCACAACAATAAGTAAAAAACTTCAGCTCTTCCTGAAATGAGGAATTTAAGAGTATAATAAGGGGCAGTATAAAAAAACACAGTTTATTTTGAAATAAATATATACATACATCTGAGGCATATTACTTTTTTTGCTATCTGGATAGAATATGTGAAAAACACATGTTTATATGATCTTGATATGAGCATACTTTATAATCAAATATCATTTTTCTGTTTTAGTTATTTAATCCTCTCCTTTATATTAATCTTAGGTTGCTCTTTTTTAAAGTAGTGTACTATTATATTTATATATTTACACACATGGACCCAGATACACACAAATAAATACATATTATAGAAAGGTTAAAACATTTAAACTGAACTTTAGAAAAGTAAATACTTCGAAGTAAAATATATTGCATTGCAACATAATATGTTTGATGCTCTGTGTTTATGGATTCTGATTTTCTTAGGAATTTTCCAGGTACCCCCCATTCACTTACAATGTTCAAGCTCTCAGAGTCAATTAGAGAACTTATAAATTAAATTGAGATTGGCATTCAAGAAAAATACAATCCTTTTTTGGTACTAAAACTTAACTTTATGATATTACAGAGAAAACTTATAGTCCAAATAGAATAATTGTAAGCCCATATATTTTGAAGCATTGTCTGAAGTTGGCAAGAATCAATCCTTTGGTTAAAAACCTGGCTCACTATAATTCAGTTTCTCATTTTTAAGTATTTAATGGGAGTAATGGTACCTTTTCTGAGATGTGGAATCGGTGTACAGATTATAATCCCAAACTGTTGCCAAATTCAAGAGGTTTTCTACTTAGGGTGCTCTATTCAAGAAGATGTGGTTGTCACGAGCTAGTTTTATTCACTTGCAGCCATAAAGGAGGCAGGACTAACATCCAAAGCTGTCTTCCTGAAGGGGAGCATAGCCATTGCTAATTACACTATTTTGGTCAATTATATGCTGGTTTCTTCTTTGCAGTTGGCTACACTTCTCTGGTTGAGCTCCTGTCAAGCTCATCTCCTTAATCCTGCATCTACACTACACTGTGCTACATTTTAACATTTAGCAAGACCGGCATTTAGTAAGAATGGTCCAGACCTCGAGATCCTTGTTCTATCTACTACACAAATCAAGGAGAAGACAAATGGGAGAGCTATGTGAGTTATGAGTCTCATGAAGCAGAGATCTCTGCATATTTTTTAAAAATTATCACTACTGTAAAAAATTGTGGACACTCCCCAAAATTCATATTTCTATAAAGTATACGAGGTCTGTCTAGAAGGTATCCAGCCATGTAATATGAAAAACAGAGACATTTATTGAAGAAGATACAAGGAATATTGTACATAGGACAATGATGCCTCAGTCCCTTTCAAAATATGCACATTGTAACCTCAAATAGTTCTCCCAGTCACCATCAGCTGCCGTGTTGTCTTTTCCTGAATCTCAATGAAAGTCTGAAATCTCTTCCCTTTCAATGGTGATTTTACTTTGGGGGAAAGCCAGAAGTTGCAGGGCACCAAATCTGGGCTGTAGGGGGGCTGAGCCACCTCGGTGATTTGGTGTTTTGCCAAAAAACTCTGCACTAGACATGATGCATGAGTGGACACATTGTTGTGATGAAGCTACCAATCACCAGTGGCCCATAGCTGTGGCTTTCTGAATCATCCCAATAGTTTCCACAGAGGAATGTTCAAGCTTAACACAAAATCTGATGCAGATTCATTGTTCTACTCTCTCAGTCATTTTGAACACGATGGCCATACAGTACACATGCTCACTCAATGGCATCTACGGCCCCCACTGACTAGTACAGTGAAGCTGTCATTGGCCATGCATGTACATTTCGGTTTACTCTCCTTGGCTTCCAAGTTACATCAGTGTCACGCAAACCACCCTCATTATATCAATGATGGCTAGACTTTTTCTGGACAGACCTTATATAATGTCCTACAGTACAAATAATTTATTTTGAGCATTTATAATAGTTATAAATAGAAGCCTATAAATAAATCAAGATTAAAGTTGAATTTTAAATATTTACTTCCTACACCCCACTAGATAGTTTGAATGTGTGCTGGAGTATACATAGAGAACATCATCTACTACCAATTTAGATATGCCACTCTGCTTCTGAAAGCCCTAGATGTTCTCTCTTAGCCTTTGTAGTGTTCAACTTCAGAGGATAATGCCAAACTTTTCCCAAAGTATTAATTCCAACAAATACTCCAGAACTGTATGAATCTTGTAGTTGCTCTTATCCTCACCAACATTTGGTATATTCATATTTTATATTTCGGTGTGCTTTTTCTATGTTATACTGATTTCTTTTAAAATATTTTAATATTAAAGAAATTTAAAATAATAACAACAAAAGAGCAAACCTCAGAGGAGAACCATTTTGTTTTGAATAGCAATTCGTCAAGGTCTTATGATTTTAAAGAGCAAAGATTGTCAGTTCTCTCTGTTCTTGATGTTGCTACGTTTTAATGAACAATGTTTCTTAATGTTAAGTCCTTGGTAAATAGTAGAGCTGATTCCATAATTTTGTGGAGATTCTTATGAACAGAAACTATTTTTATAGAGTTGTAGTATTGAGAAGCTTTGACTTTTGAAATTATCACAGAAAGCTTGAGACAATGTGCTATTGAACATCATGTCAGACACTACAAGACCAAAATGAATAGACTTTAATCTGGAGAGAACAAAATGGTTTGTATGTTAAAAGAACCTCAGGAAAAACCGACCAGAATTTCTTCCCACTGCTGTTAGAGTGGAACGAAATGTTCTTCTTTGCCCAGGGATGTACATAAAAGTTTATTTGTCATATCTTGAAAATAATTAACAAATTACAATAAAATAGAATAGCAGATAAAACCAAAATGCCAGCTTTATTAAGAGAGGGAAGTGAATTGCAAGATATTGCCTATTATGAGATTTAAATGGCATTAATAGAAACTCAAATTTAAGCAAACTATCTATCCATCAACCTAAAGGTTTGTCTACTGTAGAAGAAGCACAGGGAGCCTTTAAGTCACACTACTTGAGCTTTATTCACAAGGAAAATAAATAACAGGGATAGGAAAGAAGTTGTGAACTGTCTGCTTGTATCCTTTGCCCAGTTCTCTACTCCTGTTCATTTATTGAAATATAAAAACTAGTTTAAGGATATTTTTGTTTATACAATCATATGCATTGAAAATAATTTCTAAATTTGTTGTTGATTTTTTTTTAGTTTGACTTATTTTGATTTTACTATATATATATATAATGTACTACATTATGTGTATAATTATAATATATATATATATATATAAAATTTAAATTTCTCGATAGTCAGATTTTGTTTGATGATATTTCTTTAGAAATAACCTGAGGAAAGAAGTATTAGAAGACTTCAGTAAAAGGAGAGACATGCTATTTCCCAGGTTCAGATTCAAAGCATAAAAAAATTAATTAATTTTCCCCTAAAATAAAGTATTGATTCACTATAATCCCAATCAGGACATATAGCATGCTTTTTCTTAAGTGGCATTTGACTTGCAGGTATTAAATTTACCAGAGATAAAGTACAAGAGAAGGCCTGAAAAATATGTAAGGGAAATTTTTTTTAATTTTATTTTTTGGTTATTCAATTACAGTTGTCCCATTTTTCCCCCATTGCTCCCCCCTCCCAGCCCATCCCTTCTGCCACAATTATATCCCTCCCCGTTGTCCATGTCCATGAGTCATTCATATACGTTCCTTGACCTGACCCTTCCCTTACTTATCCCCCTTCTCTCCCTCCCCCCGCCCCCCTACTGACTACTATTCTAGTCTTTGCCTATTTAGTTCGTTTGTTTGTGTTGCTCTTTACTTTCCTGTATTGGGTGATATCATATGGTATTTTGCTTTCTTTGCCTGGCTTATTTCACTAAGCATAATTCTCTCTAATTCCATCCATGTTGTCGCAAATGGCAGGAGTTCCTTCTTTCTTTCTGCTACATAGTATTCCATTGTGTAGATGTACCACCGTTTTTTGATCCACTCATCCACAGACGGGCACCTAGACTGTTTCCAGCACTTAGCTATTGTAAACAGGGCTGCTATGAACATAGGGGTGCATAAGTTCTCTTGAATTAGGGTTTCAGGATTTTTCGGGTATAATTCTAGCAGTGGAATCACTGGTTCAAATGGCAGTTCCATTTTTAGTTTTTTGAGGTAATTCCATACTGTTCTCCATAGTGGCTGCACCAGTCTGCATTCCCACCAACAGTGCAGTAGGGTTCCTGTTTCTCCACATCCTCGCCAGCATTTGTTGTTTGTTGATTTGTTGATGATGGCCATTCGGACAGGTGTAAGGTGGTATCTCATCGTGGTTTTTACTTGCATCTCTCTGATGGCCAATGATGTTGAGCATTTTTTCATGTGCCTATGGACCTTCTGTATGTCCTCTTCGGAGAAGTGTTTGTTCAGGTCCTTTGCCCATTTTTAAATTGGGTTGTTTGTTTTCTTGATGTTGAGTTGTATAAGCTCTTTATATATTTTGGAGATCAGTCCCCTGTCTGTGATATCATTGGCAAATATGTTTTCCCATATGGTTGGTTTCCTTTTCATCTTGCTGATGTTTTCTTTTGCTGAGCAGAAACTTTTTAGTTTGATGTAGTCCCATTTATTTATTTTTTCCTTTATTTCTCTTGCCTTGAGAGATGTATCTGTGAAGATATTGTTACGTGTGATATCTGAAATTTTCCTGCCTATGTTTTCCTCTAGGACTTTTATGGTATCACCGCTTACATTTAAGTCTTTAATCCATCCTGAGTCCTGAGTTTATTTTCATGTGTGGTGTAAGTTGGTGGTCTAGTTTCATTTTTTTGCACGTCCCTGTCCAGTTCTCCCAGCACCATTTGTTAAAGAGGCTCTTCTCACTCCATTTTATGTTCCTTCCTCCTTTATCAAAGATTAGTTGACTATAGAGGCCTGGGTTTATTTCTGGGCTCTCTATTCTGTTCCACTGATCTATATGTCTGTTCTTATGCCAGTACCAGACTGTTTTGATCACAGTGGCTTTGTAGTATTGTTTGATGTCTGGTATCGTGATTCCTCCTGCTGTGTTCTTCTGTTTCAAGATTGCTTTTGCTATTCGGGGTTTTTTTTGGTTCCATATGAATTTTTGGAGGATTTGTTCTAGGTCAGTGCAATATGTCATTGGTATTTTAATAGGGATTGCATTGAATTTGTAAATTGCTTTAGGTAGTATGGCCATTTTGATGATGTTGATTCTTCCCATCCAAGAACATGGTATTTGCCTCCATTTATTTGTATCTTCCTTAATTTCTTTCTTCAATGTTGCATAATTTTCAGTGTACAGGTCTTTTATCTCTTTGGTTAAGTTTATTCCTAGGTACTTTATTTTTCTTGTTGCTATAGTAAATGGTATTTTCTTTTTTGCTTCTGTCTCTGATATATATTTTTTTATTCCTGTAATTTTATTAATAATTCAAAACGGCTAATGGACAGGCATCAGCAACTTGAGTGACCTATCTTAGCTACTCTGTGTAAGAACTTTCTTCTATTTTATCTAACTCAGCTAATGCCTATTTATAAGTAGGTTAAAAATATCATCTTGGACCCCACATTTACACAATAAATTAATCTAACTTATACAGACATATCTTTATTTAAAAACCTAAAAAACATCACTATTCTTCAAATTTTAAAACACTTGCCCAAATTGCTTTCTAGGTTTAGAGGCAGAGGGTTGATGATCAAAGAAACAATAAATAAAAATATCTGAGACTGTCCATCAGGGCTTTATTGATGGCAGGTGTCTCATAAAACTGTATCAAAAATAAATTCTTGAGTGAAAAAAAGATTCCATTCATTTCTTAACTTTCTTATCTCTTAAGTGTCCACATTAGTAAATCTTAAAGTCCATGTGAAACATTATGACAACATCTGAGTTATACAACATACACTATACTGAAGGGCAAATTAAATAGCAAAGGACCTAACAATCTAGAAAATGCCACTCAAGCCTCTCTATTTCTGATTTATTGATCTGGACATAAGTACATAAGTCTAAAAGGAAAAGACAGACAGACTCTTGTAGTATTTCCAGAATGAAAATTAACTTTCCCACCATGAATAAAAGTAGCACATGCAGCCCAGGCTAGTTACACACACACGGGCAGCTCCTACAAAAACAACAGCAGTCCTCTGGTCTGTCTCTCATCCTCCTCCCAAAGGTGCTTATCTCCACAACAGTGCTGGCCCAACTGCCTCCGCAAGGAGTTGGGAGCAGACATTCTTGAACAGAAGGGACTCTGGTCGCTTTCATTTCTGCAGCACGATTTGTTCCAATATTTATAATGATATTTCAGTGAGTCACCTATTCCTCTGCATATTCCGATCAGATGACATCCAAGAGCATCAGTAGATCATCACGCTGACTGCATGTGAATAAAAGGCTTGGCCTGGCACAAATTCTGGGCAGTCAATCAGTTGAGAGAAGTCTGTTTGTGGCACCGTACGTGGAGGAGGGCCCGGAATTGGCCATTTTTCTGGTTCTATTTTTTTTCTCATTTTCTCGTCCACAATTTCCACTTCTGTGCTATCTTTCAGTGCCTCTAAAATGAGATTTAGGTTCATAGCGAGAGCCTGAACACGGTGGAAACCAGCAATCAGGGAAATAGGCAAGAAACCTTGTTCATCCATCTTTCTTCTAAGAAAGAATCCCGTTCCAAATTTTCTATACTGAAATAATATTCAATTTGGCGCTTAATATATTCTTTAAGCAATGCTTCTTCCACAGGATATACCTGTACGCCTGTACCATCGTCATAGTAATACATCATGCTGGTATTAAGTTCTGTTTGAAATAGCTGATCAGTCCTTTCACCATGTTCTCCATAACCATATGAATAATCCAAGCTCAATCGAGGATTTCCTCTGCCGCGTCCTCTTCCCCAGCCTCGGGTTCTTCCTCGGCCTCTAGAGGAACCTCGGATATTACCACCCTCACTTCTCACACTGGAAACTTCATCTTGATCATCTCTCTTTTCTCTATCACGCCTCCAACTTCGTGTATCATTTCTCCTATTGTTATGTGATGAGTTATTTGTTTCGGGCTGACATCTTGAGCTGTTCCGGGATCCTGGTCTTTCTTGACTATCTGGTCTTACATTATCTAAGTGGAGTGGTACCCACTTGTGCTTATTAGCTTTCTTTCGTTGATTACCTGACTGGGCTTCATCCTCACTGACATTTTCACCAGGACCATCTAATTTTGTTTCCTGACCTTCTTTACTCTCACTGTTATTTCTCTTTCCAATTTGTCTTTTCTTTCTTTTTTATTTTGTAGCTTCTTATTTCCTTGGTTGATGACATTCTGACTTCCAGTGTTCACTAATTCACTTGGTGTTGGCCAATTCGCCATATCGCTGAAATCACTAGCCTTGTTGGACTTCTTTGTCTTGAGTTTTCTTGCTTTTATAATTTTGGGGGAACTGAGCTCTGCTTCCGGGGACTCCGCTGCGGGCGGCGGCGGCGGGCGGCGGCGGCGGCGGCGGCGGCGGCTCCGACCCCGCCGGGGGCAGGTGCTGCTGCGGTGGCGGCAGCGGCTTCTTGGTCCAGGGGTTCTCCTTCGGCGGCAGCGGCGGCTTTTCTTCAGGGCCGGCCGCTGCCTTGTCCCGGGCATCTTCGGCCGGCAGGTCACGCGGTGGCAGCGGCTGCCCCCCCCCCAAGGGACCCCCCCCAGGTAACGCGCCCTGTGCGCCAGGTGCAGCGCCAGCGGCCTCACGGGCACGGCCGCCTGGGGCACGCTGTGTCCCAGCACCGGCGACGGCTCGCCCCGCGCTCCCGCGCTGGTGGCGGTTGCGGCCCTCTCCTCCTTCGCCGCCGGCTTGCCCTCCCGTTCGGGCGTGGGCAGCCGCTCGGCTCGCCAGCTCGCCCTGGGCGACAGCACCTCCTTCAGAGCGGCCGCCGCGGGCGGCTCCTCCGGAGAGGGAGCGGCGGGCACCGGGACGTGAGCAGACATGGTCCCCTTGCCCCAGCCGCGGGGAGCTCGGGGCCAGGGGACCCGGCTGCCCGCGTCTCCGCCGGGGCACCCGCCGGCTCCGGCCTGGGGCAAAGAGCCCGAGAGCCCAGCCGCCGCCACCGCCGCCAGCGTCGGCCGAGGCCGTGCAGCGTCCCGCATGCCGCTCCTCCCAGCGTCGAACGGAGCGCTAACCGCCCGTCGGCTTGGCCCGCCTCGGCGACCCATGCTCCGAGCCAGCCAACCCGCGCCGGGCGCCGCAGCCGCGAGCCGCGAGCCGGCAGCGGGCACGGGCCGCGACGGAGGCGCTGCGGGCCGGGCGGGAGGACCTGGAGCAGAGTGCTGTCTCTGATATTTTATTGTTGGTGTACAGAAATGCCTTAGATTTCTGTATATTTATTTTGTACCCTGCTATTTTGCCAAATTCACTTATTATATCGAGAAGTCTTTTAGTGGAGTTTATAGGGTTTTCTAGGTATACTATCATGTCATCTGCAAATAGTGATAGTTTTACTTCTTCTTTCCCAGTTTGTATGCCTTTTATTTCTTTGTCTTGTCTGATTGCTGTGGCTAGGACTTCCAACACTATGTTGAATAGAAGTGGTGAGAGTGGACAGCCTTGTCTAGTTCCTGATTTCAGGGGGAATGCTTTCAGTTTTTGTCCATTGAGTATGGTGTTGGCTTCAGGCTTCTCATATATAGCCTTAATGATGTTAAGGTATGCTCCCTCTATTCCCATTTTGCTGAGTGTTTTCAACATAAATGGGTGTTGTACTTTATCAAATGCTTTTTCTGCATCAATAGATATGATCATGTGATTTTTGTCTTTCATTTTGTTTAGGTGATGTATTATATTTATTGATTTGTGAATATTAAACCATTCTTGCATCCCTGGGATGAATCCCACTTGATCATGGTGTATGATCTTTCTGATGTATTGCTGGATCCTATTTGCCAAAATTTTATTGAGGATTTTAGCATCTATGTTCATCAGTGATATTGGCCTGTAGTTTTCTTTCGTTGCTGTGTCTTGACCTGGTTTTGGGATTAGGGTAATACTGGCTTCATAGAAAGAGTTTGGGATTTTTCCCTCTTCTTGGATTTTTTGGAATAGTTTGAGGAGGGTAGGAGTTACTTCTTCCCTAAATGTTTTGTAAAATTCGCCTGTGAAGCCATCCGGTCCAGGGCTTTATTGTGGAGGGAGATTTTGGATTACTGTTTCAATTTCCCTCTTTGTTATTGGTCTGTTGAGACTTTCTACTTCTTCTTGATTCAGTTTGGGAAGGTTATATGTTTCTAGAAATCTGTCCATTTCTACCAGGTTATCAAATTTCTTGCCATATAGTTGTTTGTAGTAATTTCTTATAATTGTTTGTATTTCTGAGGTATCAGTCGTGATTTTTCCTCTTTCATTTTTGATTTTGTTTATTTGGGTCTTCTCTCTTTTTTTCTTAATGAGCCTGGCTAGAGGCTTGTCAATTTTGTTTATTTTTTCAAAGAATCAGCTCCTAGTTTTGTTGATTTTTTGGATTGTTTGTTTAGTCTCTGTGTCGTTTAATTCTGCTTTGATCTTGATGATTTCCTTTCTTCTTTTTGCCCTAGGCTTTGTTTGTTGTTGCTGTTCTAGTTCTTGTAGCTTTATGGTTAGGTTTTTCATTTGAGATTCTTCTAGTCTTTTCAGATATGCCTGTATTGCTATGAACTTCCCTCTTAGGACTGCTTTTGCTGTGTCCATTGGTTTTGGGCTGTTTTGTGTTCATTGTCATTAGTTTCTAGAAATTTCTTGATTTCCTCTTTGATGTCATTGTTAACCCATTCATTATTTAAGAGCGTGTTATTCATTCTCCATGAGTTTGTGTGTCTTTGATTATTTTGCCTGAGTTTGATTTTTAGTTTCAAGGCATTGTGGTCTGAAAAGATGCTTGATATAATTTCAATTTTCTTGAATTTGTTGAGGCTTGTTTTGTGTCCTATTATGTGGTCTATCTTTGAAAATGTCCCATGTGCCTTTGAAAAGAATGTATATTTTGTGTCTTTGGAGTGAAAAGTTCTATATATATCAGTTAAGTCCATGTGGTTTAGTGTGTTGTTCAATGCCTGTATATCCTTGGTGTTTCTTTGCTTGGATGATCGGTCTATTGTTAATAATGGAGTGTTGAAGTACCCTACTATGAGTGTGTTGTTGTTAATATCCTTCTTGTAGTCTTCTAGTATTTGCTTTATGTATTTGTGTGCTCCTATGTTGGGTGCATATATGTTTATCAGTGTTATATCTTCTTGATGAATCGTTCCTTTAATTATTATGAAATGTCCTTCTTTGTCTCTTTTTATTGCCCTTGCTTGGAAATCCGTTTTGTCTGATATGAGGACTGCTACCGCAGCTTTTTCTTCAGGTCCAGTTGCTTGAAATATTTTTTATACCCCTTTACTTTCAGTCTATGTAAATCTTTTGTTTTGAGGTGTGTTTCTTGTAGACAGCAAATATGTGGGTCCTGTTTTCTTATCCATTCCGTTACCCTATGTCTTTTAATGGGAGCATTTAATCCATTTACATTTAACGTTATTATTGACATGTATTTCTTCATTTCCCTTTTGTATCTCTGTTTCTCTACTCTTTTTTGTTTTTTTCTCTTCCTTTTTCTTAGAATATTCCCTTTAGCATCTCTTACAATGCTGGTTTTGTGGAGATGTATTCTTTCAGTCTTCCTTTGTCTGAGAAACTCCTTATTTCACCTTCTATTTTGAATGAGAGCCTTGCTGGGTAAGTATTCTTGGTTGTAGGCCTTTGTTTTTCATTGCTTGAAATATTTTTGACCATTCCCTTCTGGCTTGTAATGTTTCTGTTGAGAAATCGGTCGATAGCCTTATTGGAGCTCCCTTGTAAGTTATTTGCTCTTTTTCTCTTGCTGCTTTTAGGATTCTCTCTTTGTCTTGGAATGTTGCCATTTTAACTATGATGTGCCTTGGAGTGGGTTTCTGGGGGTTCCTCTTTATTGGAACTCTCAGTGCTTCTTGGACTTGCATAACTTTTTCTCTCATCAGGTTCGGAAAATTTTCTGTCACTATTTCTCCTATCAGCTTTTCAATTCCATGTTCCTTTTCTTCTCCCTCTCTTATTCCTATGATCCTGATATTATTTTTTAATGCTATCCTGTAATTCCCTTACACCTTGTTCATATTTTTTCAATCTTTTTTCATTTTGCTGTATCATTTGAGAATTATTACCTACATTATCCTCTAACTCACTAATCCGGTCCTCTGCTTCGTTTAGTCTGCTTTTGACTGATTCTACTGTGTTTTTCAGTTCAGAGATTGCATTCTTCATTTCTTCCTGGTTCTTGTTGATAGTTTCTATGTCTTCTTTTATGCTGGTGTAGTTCTCTGCAAGTTCCCTGTAATTTTCTTGGAGCTGTTGGTAACTTCCTTGGAGGTTGTCGTAGTTGTTTTTGAGGTTTTCGAGCATATTGAGCTTCTTCACCACCATAGTTTTGAATTCCATGTCTGACATTTGGGCTATGTCTATTCTATCTACCTCTCTTTCTGGGGATTCCTCTTTTCTTTTCATTGTGAGGTTGTTTCTGTGTCTTACCATGTTGGATTCTTCTTGTTTGTTTTTGTTATTTGGATTTGCCTGCTTTGCCTTCCCACCTTTGTGGTATGAGATTTTTTATGGTAGATCTGGGGGTTTCAGTGTTGCAGTCTCTTTGATCTCCTGAGCCTGATGTCCTTGGGGTACCTTTTATATCGTTTGTTTATGCTGTCTGGTTATATTTCAAATTTTTTTGTTCGGATCTTCCTTCTGGCTTGTTGATTGAGAGTCACTCTATCCACTTTATCTCGAATTCTTTTGTGGAGATGTCCGTTTTAGCCTTGGTGTGTCGCCTTCTTTTTCTCTGTCCACAGCTGGTCTAGTGTGGCGGTTCAGAGGTTCTTGTTTCTTGCAGCAATGGTGTGGGCCCGCTGTTGCCCGCACAGCGCGCTCCCTTGCTGCCCGCTGGAGCCAGCTGAGGTGTCCTTGCATGCGCGCCCCTGCATGGGTGGGGTGGCCGAGAGCTTGCCCCGCGATTGGCGCCTATTGTTGCCAGGCAGAGGTGGTTCCCGGTTAGCGCCGAGGTGTCCCTGCGCATCCCTGCACACGCGCGAGCGACCCGAGAACTTGCCCCCGATTGGCGCCTATTGTCCCTGGGATGAGGTGTTTTTGTGCTTGCTTGCCCATGCCCTTAGTCCCCAGGAGTTGGTCTCTCACCTCTTAGGGCGGGGCCGCGGACACTTGTGCTCAGTGGGAGTGAGTGTCTGTGAGTCGCTGCCGCCTGCTGTTCCGGCGCCGCAGCCGACTGCCTTCCCTCACCCATCTGGGCAGGGCAAACAGAGCCTGAGCTAGTGGTCTGCTTTCAAGCCTGGGGCCTGGCTCCCACGGGAGCTGGCTAGGGGTGTCTGCGCACGGTCCTCTGCGTGTTCAGTGGGCCCTCCCAGTGCCCGTTGGGGCACTGATCTTATGTCGATTGGGGAGTGTTCTAGGGACGCCTGGACTCACGGCCCCATGCACCTGGGCCAGTGAGTGAGAGCACTTCCCTATGCGCGCCCCTGTGACCCAAGGGTAGGGTCGGGGAGTGGATGAGCGCGCCACTGCGCCTGCGCTCCTCAAGAATGGCCTACCACCCCCAAACTTTCCTCCCCTCTCCACCGTCCACTAGAGAAAAATATAAAGGAGAATTATGTTCTCCCTTGCCCGGCAGCATGCTGTCTCCTGTCCTTCAGCGCCAATGCCACTTGGTGGAGTCCCGTCTCTGCCAGCGGGCAGAGATCCGCTCTCCTCCCGACTCCTCTCCGGGGTAGCCTATGGTCACCAAAAAGCCTTTGTGTACTTCCAGCCACAGCTCAGGCAGCCGCCCCAGTCAGGGATCTCGTTTCGTCCCCTTTTCCTCCGCTATTCTCACTAAACAGGTCGTTCCCAGATGGATTTTCTCTAATCCAGCAGTGCCTTGGCTCGACTCCTGCCAGTGTCCAGCTGCTCACTGAGATGTTCTGTCTGCAATTAGCCCAAACTGCAGATGGGTCTCCGGAGCGTGAAACCGCAGCCTCTCCTCACTCCTCCGCCATCTTCCCCTCTCCGTTAGGGATATTTTAACTGCATCTTTATGATACGAAAAAGGGTTTTCTTGTTTTTTTTTTTTTTTTCCCTAGGAAATCACCCACCCTAATGGTTTGAATGAAATAGAACAGACACACGTTGCCATTATACTTTAAGGTTCTTTAAAAGAAACATTGCTTTCCTATAAGTGTATTTTGGTTTAACTTTATGATTCTCCTGCTAAATGAGGGAAGGAGCTCCCGCTTTCTCCATCCCAGGGAGGGGGCGGGGCACTCTGCAGAAGCTTGCAAATGAGCCTCGCTTGGGTGGGTAGTCTTGGGGGAGGATCCCTGTTATAAACAGATTTCGGAGGCTTCCTCTGAAGAGCAGAAGCTTGGGGATAATTGCTGTCATTAAACTCTAATTATTATCGGAGATTTCTGGAGATTTTAGAATAAAGGTGAGAAAAGAAGGGACTGTTGCTTTGGAGTAGTCTGATAGGAGTGTCGTTTTGTGAGAGTCATTGTTTCTGTGAGGGAATTAATACCTGGATTTTGTATTCCTCCAGATATTTCAAAAGTCCATATTTTACAAGTGGGGGATGGTGATCAGATTACACCTGTTGGAAAATAACCTCTGGGGTTGCAAAAACTAACTTTTGAATAGAATGTTTTATGTTTTCACCAAAAAAAGCAGTGATAACAGAGATAAATGATGAAACAAAACTTGAGAGATTAATTTTCCTTGCTTTGGAAAGAAGGATTGTGATAATCCCAAATGAAAAATGAAGTTGTTGGTTGGGGGCTTTGCTTGTGTTCATTGTGTTTCTACCAAATATATTTCAGTAATTTGTATAGTAATAATCTGAAGTACTTTATAACTATGGAGGTTAATTGTGAGAATTAAAAGGTTGGTTTTTTGTCAGAGGATATTCAGTGACTTAAATATGGATGTGCAAAAGATGACCTTTGTCTACATCTCACCTATCTATCAAAAGAATGATGTTCCTATTTGTATTGTAATAGGAAAATATCTGAAAATCTTAAACTAAAGAATATTATACATATGATACAAACAATATATATAGTAATAAAGGATATGTAAGGGGAAAAAAGGGAGGAAATTTTCCACTTTCTTCTTCCACATTTCACTTAGCATGTAGTATGGATGTCAGCATAAAAATAACTGAGATGAGAATTTAAAACTACCAGGGGGTGGAACTACCTTACCAAAAAATCTGTAAACATATATAAGCATGAAAAGATGTTCAAGTGTGTTGATGAAAAAAATGTAGTTTCAAATTACACACACACACACACACACACACACATATATTAAATGAGGGAAAATTAAAGGGGTTAGACTTAAATATAATCAGTGAACAACTCAGGGCTTGGAGTACTGGTGGTGTATATTTTCTTCTTTAGATTTTGTGTACCTTTAGTGTTTTTCTTTCTTTCCTTTTTTTTTTTTTTTTTTTTTTTTTGGAAACACATAATGGAGCTGAAAGGGAACAATCCATTCTGTTAATGGACATTTAAATAGATATCCAAACGCACTGCACTGTCTTTAGCTGAAGTTGGATTTTTCTATGGATCTGAGAACACTGGTTATATGGTTGCTTGTGCTTTGCTTGCACTTCAAATATTTAGACTATATTCCAGACTGTGGTTCAAGCAGACATATTTATTTGTATTTTTATGTGCTTTTGAGAAAAAATAAAAAATATATTGAAACACTTTGGGATAGTCATATAGGAAAGTGCATCCATAATGTTGAATACTGTGCAGCTGTAAAAAAAATAAGCTAATGCAATGAGCTAAATGAAATGATAATGAAAGATTTACAAGATATACTCTAAAAATAAGTAAATTGTAAAATGACCTGTATCATTTAGTACAATATATGTGAGAATACCTGAAAATATACATGCCACTTTATTAATTGGAGATATTAGTTGTAGAGACAGAACATTTTATTCTTCTATATATTTCATTTCTCCATTTTTTAAATATTGTTTTGGAAGAGTGAGCTTGAATAATTTTTTGTGATGACAAAATAAGATAAAGCTTTCGAAGTATGGAAAAGTCTTGTAAAAATAATCACAAAAAAATGTAGAAAATATTTATTAATGTGTAAATATGTTCAAATGTATTCTTGGGCAGGATGAAGGTCTGGTTTCAAACAACATACACATTTTTAAATATCTGTAGGAAATCTCTAGAAGTATATAAAGCAAACCAGTATATTTTGACCGTTATTGTGAGGATTTACTTTCTCCTTTGAAAAATCAAAAGGTGAAATATATAAAATATGCATGAGAGATATTATCACAACAAACATTGAAATGAGGAATTATGACCCCATTTTTGTCTAACACTCGCACAACTCTTAAATTGAGAATGAAAAAGTCTAGAAGCCTGAGAGGGCCCTCTGGATGGCTGTATTCACCCTTCCCGACTAAGGACCTGGCTGTCTGCAGTTCTGGTTCTAGTCACAAGATGGCATTTGCCAGGTGTCCTAAATGTTCTCAAGGCAACCATTTTTGTGAAATAGACACAGCAATAAAACAAATTTTGTAGTAGCAGATTACAAGACAGTATCAGAGCGTTACTGCATTTCTGTTGCAAAATTGCACGTATATATCAGGAAAAAAATCCCACACAAGACTGATGTGAGAATTCAAACAGAAAACATTTTTAAAAAGTAGCTGCACATATTTAGCCTATAGAAGACATGAGGCAATTGTTATGCCCTTGTACGATGATTGTATCATGAACCAAATAATAACTGAGTCGCAAAGGGCATTTCAAATAATAAGAGCAAAAAGGAAAATAAACATGACATCTACATTACAGATGAGATTTCATCTCCTCCTTGTGTTTCAGAATAACATGCCTGCTGAAGTTTTGATAGGGAAGGTTCTTCACACCATTTGCATTTATTTGCTTTGATTTCCAGCCTAGGTTTATGTCAGAGATGCACATGAGCTAGGGAATCAACAGGTGAAGCGCTCTGAGCCCCAGAAAGGCAATGCGACCTTAGAAGCATGGAGCAGTGAGAACCAGCTAGAGTGAGAATCACAGTAGCTAAATCACAGGGCCAGACTGTCCATGATCCATGTGACATTGGGTAAGGTTTTTCCTATTTCATGAAATATTTAACAATAAAAAAAGCTAGAGAACTTGGGGTATAATTCATTTTGCTTCCTGCCTTGCAGCCATAGCATTTGAAATTAAAAGCCAGAATTCATATTAAAATCATGGTAAGTTGAGACTTTGGGGTACATATTATTTTGCTTCCTGTTCTGCCACCATAATGTTTTATAATTAAAAGTTATAGCTTCTAGCTTAGAAAAAAAACTGTTCGTGTGTTAAACCACAATGAAGAAATTGTGCAAGAGGCTTTACAGATGTTTTGAGGTTCCAGCATGTGGCCTGACTCTCCAATCCTTGACAAGTATGCTAGGTTATCAACACATACTATAATGTATAGTTACAAAGATTTCTTTAAGGTTTTATGGCCTTCCTTAAGTAGACATCTGTATACTCTTGAATAATATTTTCTAGTGGTTTAACATACTAAGCCTTTCTTAACAACCACCAACATTCTCTGACTCTTCAAGTCATGTTCTTAATGAGGTTGTTGGTACTGAACCCCACTATCAGTGTCCATGAGATCTTCCATTGCTTTGAACAGATAGAGCAGCAATAGCAGCTTAGGAAACATTAAATCCAGCATTTCCTCATGGTAGCCCAGTGGGATCCAAAAGGCCTAAATTATCCAGGGACACAGATAATGCCTCTGACACCACCAAAGACTCTCTCTCCCACACACATTTCCTACAATTCCCCAAAATAGTACAGAGAGGATATTTGGTTTGTGTTATCATAACACTTTTTTTTGTTCTTGTTCCCCTTGCCCCAAATAAATTCCATTTTTCTGACCTTCTCTATCTGATACCTACTATTTATTATGATTTCTATCTTGTCTCCATTCTAATTGTCCACATTCCTTTTTCAAGCTACTTTGTGAAGTTATTTTTTAAAGCTTGTATTTATTTATTTATATATTTATTTTAGAGAAGGTGTAAGGGAGGGATAAAGGGAGAGAAACATCAATGTGTGTTTACCTCTTGCACACCTCCAACTGGGGACCTGGCCCACAACCCAGGCATGTTCCCTGACCAGGAATTGAACTGGCTACCCTTTGGTTCACAGGCCAGCACTCAATCCACTGAGCCATGTCAACCAGGGATATTTTGTGAAGTTTCTGAAGAAGAGGCTGCAGCAGGTGAGAACCATTTACCAACCCTAATGCACTAGAGTTATGGGCTCTTCAGAACACTGCTTCACTAGAAAAACAGGCAGCTAAAACCAGACGGCGACCTAAGGATTTTTCCACCGTATTTTGTATCTTATTTGATTTCTTGTCTATATCCAGATGCACTAATTGAACATGTGCAAATTCAGTATCTTTGTGGTTAACTTAGGACTTCTTATCCTCTTTTCCCATTCTTTCTGTCTTGCTTGTCTCTTGCTACACTTAGGTACTAAACTATTTTTTATTATTGTACCATTAAATATGGTTTAATATTTAGCCAACCCAAGTTAATATCAGAGATGCAAATGATTCATGCATCTTTCTTAACTATGCTAAGAAGATGATAACTCAGCATTGTCTGGGATTTGAAAGTTTTCTCTCGACTTAGATAATAAAGGTCTCAAACCCAGAACTGTCGGACTGCCTGCCTGTCTGTTTGAACACTTCAGAAATGTTAACTCTGTAATAATGCCTCCATGACAAATTCTTAAAGGCTAGACATTGGGTTCTATCAGAAATCCATTATCTCCTCATCAAAGAACTCTCTGATATCCTTTATTTAGATTGGTTTATGGAATAATTTTGAAGCAGCATGACCTTTCTCTTATGTGTCTCTGGAAGAATGTTGGATTCTTTCTTTAGAGTCCCCAATGCAGACAGTTATATTCGTTTTCATTTGTTAATTACAGGAAGAGCTGTGTCATACTGCAGAGCTGTTTCTCTAACCAGAATAGTCAGGTGGGAAGAGAGAGGAATCATGTTTACTAGTTCACTCTAATAATTCATGGGGCTGTGAGGGTCTCATCAACTTTAATTAATTTTTAATTTTTTTTTATTTTTAAACTCAGTGTAACATTATGTTAAGAGAATAATGCTCAGAATGATACATTGGCAGTTAAAGGCAATAGAAATCTTAATGTTAAATTCTTGAACATTTTGTGAACAAAAGGCTCAATAAAAAAGGGTAGAAATATTTTTCCATATTGAATTAGCAATTGAAATCAATAATAATAAAAGACCAAAAACTAGGAGTTGCCTGTTTTAAATGAGATGGAATGAAATGGGCATGTCTGTATAACAAAGGATTTTTAGCCTCTATCCGGGAATAGCTATATCTGAAAGGGAAGGCACTGCCAAGCCCTGCAACACAAAGATGCATGTCATAACTAGCCTATAGCTAAGTGAATGCGATAATGCAAATATGGTCAGTGCAAAAGGATAGTGCAGAAAAATACCTTTTCTTTTGTGTGGGACTGTGGACATATGTAAAAGAGTTCATAGATAACTATGGTAGTCACTGAAAATGGTTGTAGTTCACCAATATGTTCACTAGCAGAGACATGAGATTAAGCAATACTTGCTCTGAGGTTATATTCACTAATGTTCTCAGAATCTGAGGATGAATATATCCTTGGCTCTACCAAAGAGACAGGATTCTAAGCCCAGGAGACAGCAAGTACTGGTGGAAAGAACACATCCTTCTGTTTGGGAGTCATACAGACTGATTTTGTCTTGCCCTCTTCCCATCTTTGAGACCTTGCACATGAGAAAAAGTGCCCATTTCGATCAGTCCTTTGCCAGCTCACCATCATTTCTTTGCAAGTCTAATTATGTAGAAAATGATATGTTTATATTTGCATATCTCATTATTAAGGAAGGTCAGTTCCTTTTATGTGTTGTTCAGTTTTAATCTTTATTTGAATATTTGGGTTTTGAGGAGCCCCTACAAATAAAACCTCCATTTCTCCACTGAACACATGGATATTTTTTAAAAATGAAGTTGCAGAGGGAAGCCAAGATGTCAGCTTTTGCACAAGGGGATGGTAAGTTGAAGGACAATGATTATCATGAGATTCAAGTGGGACTAACAACAACAAAGTTAAACAAATCTACCAAACAGCCTAGGACTTGTAACTGTACAATAAGAACAGAGGTACCTGTAGCTGTACTACATAAGTTTGCTCACAGAGAAGTAAATATGAATAGGAGCAGGGAAGAATTATGCCCTCAGAACACTGTGAATTGCCTGTTGATGTCCTTTACTCAGTTTTTAACTTTGCGGTTTATTTCTTATTAATTTGCAATAATTACTTTAGATTAGAGATTTTTTAAATTAAAAGCTTATGTAAAGCCCTGGCTGGGTTGCTCAGCAGGTTAGAGTATTGTCCGTATAGACCAAGATCCCGGGTTCGTTCTCTGGTCAAGGCACATATAAGAATCAACCAATGAGTGCATAAATAAGTGGAACAACAAATCTCTCTCTCTGTCTCTCCCTCTCATCAATAAATAAAAAAATTAAAATGTTATGACAAGGTATTCTGTTTTTAACTTTGGTTTACTGTGTTTTTAAAGTAGGGTTTTTTTCAATTTCATTATATTCAAATACCTATTTTCTATAAGGATTTTGATTGATGGTTTTAGTTTAGAAATTATTTTACTTGGAAAAAAAAACTGTGAAACCGATGAAAAGTTCTGAAGGATGAGTGAGACAACCTGAGTAAAAAGAGAGACATATCATGTCCCAGAGCCACAAGAACTGAAATTGTAGAGATTTAATTCTCCACAAAATAGTGTATTAATTCACTGCAATCACAAACAAGAATCTAGCAGGTCTTTTTTTACCTTTTTAATTTAGTTTTTTTCAATTTAATATTATTTTGAATTATTTTCTGGTGTACAGCATAATGGTTACACAATCAATCATATACTTTACAAAGTGTTCCCTTGATACTTGACCAGCTGTGTCTTAACATCTTTATAAAGTGCCAGAAAGGGCAAGAAAAATACGTGAGATATTTTTAACTGGGTCTTTATGGTATGATAAGGGGATTTGTTACTTCTTTTCAGGAAATCACCTACCCCTGTGTTTTGAATGGAAATTAAAGGGACACATGTTGCGATTTCGTCTTGAAGTCCTTTAGAAATGACTGTTTTTCCCCTTTAAGTGAATTTCAGTTGACTTGGCGATTCTCCTCCCTCTAATTGAGGGGAAGGCCCCCTGCTTTCCCCATCACAGGGAGGGGGCGGAGCATTCTCTGAAGCTTGGAAGTGAGCTGTTCCTGGCCCATCTTGGGGGAGGGGCTGCATTTCACGAGGCTGCAGCTGACAAGAAGCTTCAAGGTAATGGCTGTCTTAAAGCTAGTTATTTTCTGGGATTCTTTGGGCTTTGGTATTACGGTGGAAAAACAATAGATTGTGGACTGCAAGAGGTGGGAATGAAATAGGGTTTTGAGAAAATTGCTGTTATTTTGACAGTCAAACCCCCGAAAATTTAGTTTCTCCCGATATTTTTTGAAGTCCACAGTGTGGGAATGGGTGATCAGATTACAGCTTCTAAATTAAGATTTCAGTGAGGCATGTTGTTCATGTTAATTTTTTACATGGCATTCGATGTTTCTATCTTTATTACGGAGTGTATTATATTTTTATTTAAACATTTATTATTTACACAAAAATAACATAGAAAAATATAAACATAAAAAGTGGCAAATACAAACAGAAATATAAATGTACACAAACATGAAAGGGATCCAGATATGCTTGTTGAGTGATAACATTTGTAAATATATATATATTCATTTTCATTAAGGAGAGAACTACAATCCCCTCTTAACAATCAGCATCTCTGGAGCATTCAGGTTACTGGGGGTTTCAAAATATATTTTTATCCAATTCCAGTATTTTTAGAATTGACTTATTCCATGATCATTTTTTATCATTAGAAGAGAAAAATGAAGCTGAAACAGTGCACCTATTTGGTTTCAGACACACAAACATTCATAGACACATAGAGACATGCAAACATACCCTCCTTGCTTGGCTTTTGCCAATAGTGGAAATTTTCCTGGACCTGATCAAGCCCATAACCTGGTTGCTGTGTTGGCTACAGGCCTGCATGTGTCCTCCTTGCAACTCATTCTTTCAGACCCACAGGTATGGCCATCATCAGCAAGAACTATCTCTATATTTTAAATTTAACAGTCAGGCAGAGAGAGGATCTGGGCCATTTCTGTTAGCAGTTTTAAAAATATTATGTGACATGATGCAGTGCATACAACTGAATAGTATGAACATGTAGAAATTTGAAGAGACGTCTGAGAAGTAGTATTAGCTGAAAAATGAAAATTGCAGAATGGCAAGCACCACATTATGTCACTTAAAGACAAAGTACTGTTAATACAATTTATGTAACAAAATCAGAAAAAATATAAGACTACCTATTCATGGGATTGTTTGTGTGGTTGGAGAGACAGGAAACTCTTCTGTATATATTTAAAAATAATTTAAAATGCATATTTAGTCATTTTTAAAGAATCAAAAAGTTTGAGACACAATGTTATAAATTAAGGGGGAATTATATTTAGTGATTCATTAAAAATGACATTGAAAATACTTATTGATAGGGAAAAACTTTCAAACCATGGACTTTAGCATAGTAAAATCAGTGGTCTGAAATTACATGTATATATGTAAAGAAAAATATGTAAAGATACTCAGGAAACAATAGTAGTGATTATTTTTTTCAGAATTATACTTTCTTTTTATAAATCTTTATCTTTTCAATTTTCACTAAGCATGCCATTTTCTTTTGATTAGACCATTGGAAGTAAATACATTAACATTCTATTTTTTGTGCAATGCATAACAAAGCTATAATTTTGAGCATGGTATTTTCTAGAAGCCTGAGAAAACTGCTGTTTTGGCAGGATGCAGTTCCCAACCTTTTCCCATAAGAAGGAACTGGTAGTAACAAGATACAGTTCTGATACTGGTCACAAGATGGCACTTGCCAGATTTTCAAAATTTTCTCTAGGCAACTATTTTACGAAGTGAACAAAGCATGAAACTTACTTTATATTAGTGGACTATGAAACAGCACGTAGAGTGTAATTGTAATTCTGTTTACAAATCTTTACGATTCTGGAATAAAAGGCCCCGCATTAAGAGCGATGGAAGCATTAAAAAATAAAGCATTAAAAAAAAAAAAAAGAAAAATATATATATATATATATTTACATCAAATTTGCTCTACAGAAGACCCAAGGCAATTGTTATTTCCTTGCCTCCTGTTCCCACCTCACACTTTTCCTGAGAGAGTTGATTTCAGCATGAACTGTGTCACAGAGACTATTTTAAATAATAAAAACCAGAAGAAAAATAAACATGACATCCACATTACAGATGAGATTTCATCTCCTTCTTGTGTTTCAGAATGACATGCCTGCTGAAGGTTTTTTGTTTTTTTTTTTTCCATTTAACTGGTCTGAAACCTCATCTCTTTTTGGACAACCTAGGTTTATATCAGAGATATACATGACCTAGGGAATCTGCATGTGAAGCCAGCTGAGCCCCAGAAAGGCAGTGCAACCACAGAAGTGCTGAGCAAGAAGAAGACCCTGCTGGACAAGCAGCTGGAGTGAGAATCAGAACAACAGAATCACAGGGTCAGACCCTCCACAATCCATGTGACGTTGGTAAGGCTTTCTCCATTCCATGTTAAAACATGTTTAAAATGAGAATATGTAGTGAAATTTATTTTGATTCTGGCTCAGTAGCCATACCATTTTAAATTAAAAACCTTAGATTCTAGTGTTAAAAAATAATTAAATATGTGAAACACCTATAAAAATATACAAATGGCTATAATGATATCTACTTATAAAAGACTTGTATGTCACAGCCAACTGCCTGACTCTAAAAAAATCCCTAAAAACTACCCTATTCAACAGGTAGCTATTGTTTCCAAATATCTGATCCCTAAATTCATCTTCTTAATGAGGTCATTGTGTTGTTTTCTGAGTCCAGGAGATACCAAAACCATTATCTGTGTCTGGCTTCCTTGGGTAGATAAGGCAGCTTTAGAAAGTTAAAAGGTTACTCTGGAATGAATCTCGAGAGGCCCCAAGCTATCAAAGTATCTGATAACAGAAATAATGTCCCTGACACACTCACCAACATCTCATCCCTCCCAATCTCCTGCCATATACAAACTCAATTATTCCTTATATGTAATAGCTAAAATAAGGCCTGCATACTGGGGCATTATAGAATTGCTTCTCATTTCTTGGATTTTTAAATGTTTTCCCCAACCGCAATGTTTTTTTGGTGTGCAGTATTTATTCACATTTTTGTGTATCGTCTCCATTTTCATTGTCCATCTTTTTTCTTCTTTGACAGAAGAAATCTCTTTACTTATTCTCTTTTCTCCTCACTTTTTGTTAATTATCCTCTAGTATTGCCCACTCAAAACTTCCTTGCAAGTTTTCAGGAGGATATGTATAAGCACAATAGGAGAAAACTATTAAAAACCCCTAAGACAATAGAGGCTTCTAACATCATTGTTTTTTTTGTTGTTGTTGTTGCTGTTGTTAACTAGGCAGTTAAACACAGACCAATGGCCTAAGGATTTTTCTAGATGCTTCAGATTTCACAAATTAGTTTCTCTATATCCAGATGTACCAACCAATCATATACACCTTCAGGCCTTCAGTGGTTCATTTTGAATTTCTTTTCTTCTTTTCCCCTTCCTTCTTATATTCATATCTACTCCTGCTACACCCTTAGACTGTTGCTGCACTTTTAAAAATTATTTTAATCTTGTAATATATTTTGATATTCGTAGTAGAATTTGTCCCTCCAGTCAACTAGTAAAATTAGAACTCTGTCCCAAACTCATGTCAGCATATCTATCTATTTGAGAAATTCTAACACACAACCTTGCCATAATGTTTGTCTGAGAAACTCCGAATTTTTAACATTGTATCTTTAACAGTTTCTCATATCTCTTCACTAAAGAACTGATAACTACCTTCATTCAGAGTAGTGACAGGAATAATTTTGGTCCAGCCTGGATCTTTCCTTATGACTGTCTCAGAGACTGGAGAAGGAAGTTCTTTTTTCTTTAAATCTCCCAAGGCAGGTCCCATAGAAATCTGTCTCTGCTTATTTTTATTTTATTTTATTTATTTATTTGCTTGTTAATCCAGGGATGAGCACTACAGCTTAGTCTAATTTAATACTCAGAGTTTAGTAAAGCTTTCTTTGCTATGTGGTGTGATGATGAAGTTCTAAGGTGCTCATCAACATTTATTTTATTTTCTTTCTTTTAATATGTTTCCAATTTCATTATTCTGAATCTCGATTTTTAGCAGCTTCATCTATTGGCACTGTGTAGGTTTTAGAATTAACCAGAATACAAAATCTCCAAACATGGCAGGTTTATCTTCTTGTGACCTTTAGGTCACTGCTTGATATTAGTTTTCTTTTTTCCCCTTTCTTTCACGTTCGCATACATTTCAGCAGATATTTTATGTCCTTAGTAAATTTTATTCTGATGTTCCTTCTGTTCATATGGGAGGACATTCATCCCGCGAACATTAATAATAAGATTTCAACTTTGTTTACAGTCACTTTTAGTTACTTGAGCTTATGCCTTAAAGGTCATGGACTATTTTGAGTAGTCATTAAGAATATAATATTCCTTGTTTTACCAATGCTCATGGCTCTCTCATGGTCTTTGAGAGTATTCTAAATGGATTGTTTCTACTTTTTTTTATCTGAATGTTATACACTAAAAATTTGAAATTGGTTTATTTTATAACTACTCTGTTTCTCATATGATATTTGGCTTTTGCTTTCTCACTGGGGACACAGTCTTAACCTGATCTCTATCTCCAGATTATAGCACTTTGGATTCTATTCCTTCTTTTCCTTTTGCTCACATAGTTTATTGGCTTGAGAGAACTTCACTGTAGTTAAAGTCTCTGCCAATGACGATAATTTCACAAACTATAAAATGCTGATGTCATTTGGATTCTTGACATTTGTCTTATGTTAACTTTCTCTTTTTAAGTATATTTTATTGATTATGTTGTTAGAGTAGTTCCAATTTTTCCCCCTTTGCTCCCCTCTGCCCAGTACCCCACCTCCCTCCAGCAGTCTCACCCCCCCTTAGTTTATGTCCATGGGTCATGCATATAAGTTCTTTGGCTTCACCCTTTCCTAGATTATTCTTTTTTTTAATTAATTAATTTTTTAACAAGGTTACTTTATTTTATTTTATTTTTATTTTATTTTATCTGTTTTTAGAGAGAGGGCAAAGGAGAAAGAGAGGGAGAGAAATATCAGTGTGCAGTTGCCTCTCACGCACCCCCAACTGGGGACCTGGGGTGCAACCTAGTCATGTGCCCTGACTGGGAATTGAACCAGTGACACTTGGTTCGTAGGCCAATGCTCAATCCACTGAGCAACAGCAGCCAGGGCCCTAGATTATTCTTAACACTCTCCTGTATATTTTGTACCAACCAATTATGCTTCTTAGTCTCTGCATCATTTCCCTATTTCCCCCCTCCCCCCTCCCAGATGATAACCCTCCAAATGATCTCCATACCTGATTCTGTTTCTATTCTGGTTTGCTTAGTTCGATTTTGTTTTTATTTTTTAGATCCAATTGTTGATAGTTGTGAGTTCGTTGTCATTTTAGTGTTCATAGTTTTGATCTTCTTTTTCTTAAGTAAGTCCCTTTGACATTTCATATAATAATGGCTTGGTGATGATGAACTCCTTTAGCTTCACCTTGTCTGGGAAGCACTTCATCTGCCCTTCCATTCTAAATGATAGCTTTGCTGTAAAGAGTAACCTTGGTTGCAGATTGCCTTTCATCACATTGAATACTGCTTGCCAGTCCCTTCCTGACTGCAAAGTGTCCTCTGAGAAATGAGCTGATAGTCCTATAGACAACCCCCTGTAGGCAACTCTCTGCCTCTCTCTTGCTGCCTCCAGGACTCTGTATTTATCTTTTAACTTTGGCATATCAATCATAATGCGTCCTGGTGTGGTCTTCTCTGGGTTTAGCTTGCCTGGGACCCTCCATGCTTCCCGGACCTATATGTCCATCTTCTTCGCAAAATTTGGGAAGTTTTTCTCATTTTTTTCAACTCTTACTTCCTCATTATGCACTGGTTGACTGGTTTTTTCTCCCTTATGTTTCAAATCATTGATGTTAATCCTGGTTTCCTTCTCTTCACCATTGGTTTTGTGTGGATTTTCCTTCGTTTCACTGAGCATAGCCTTCACTTCTTCTCTTATGCATTTGCTGTACACAAGCCTATCTGTCAATCCTGTGAGCATCTTTATCACCAGTGTTTTGAATTCTACATCTGTTAGGTTATCTACCTCCTCAACTGTTAGGTTGGCTATGCCCTCGTCGCTTAGTTCTCCCACTGGAACCTTGATCCGTTTTCCCTTTTGGGCCACACTTCTCTGTCTCCTCATTTCGACAGGTTCCTGTGTTTGCTTGCCTCCACGTCCCGGGTAGAGCTGTCACTCTTCTTATGTTTTAAGGGGCGGAGCCTTAGGTATTTGTAAGTGCAGGGTGACTTGTTTCACCATGTCGTGGCACTGTATGGTGGGGAGGGGTCAGAGAGGGAACAGTGCTGCCTGCCCAGCACTTGCCCCTTTTCCAGGCACGTCTCCTACTTCTGCACTGGAATGGCACCCCTCTAGCTGCTGCCCTGGCCGTCATTCCCAGAGTGGTGGGTCTGCGGCCATTCTAGGACCATGGGGGCCCTTTAAACAAGTGGACTCTGCTGAGACCAGCAGTTTCTGCCTCCACCGCAACTCCCATTGGTCTGCACAGTCAGAAGCAATGAGGCTTGATTTTCCCTGGTGCTGGGACAGTGAGCTGGGAGGTCTGGTGAGGAGCTGGGAATGCTCCCCAGGTGTCCCTCCTGAGTTTTTAAAATGTGTGACTGCTTTCTGTCAGCTTGCTGCCACCACCACACCACGTCCTCTCTGCCCTGGCTTCACCCCTCATACCTGTCTGGATGAGTATTTCTTCTTTATATCTTTGTTTGCTGGGCTTCCATGCAGTTTGATTTTCTGGAACTTCTGGTTGTTTCTAGTTTTGAGGTAGTTGTATTCCTTCTTAGTTGTGGAGGGAGATGCAGTGTGTCTGTCTACACCTCCTTCTTGGCCAGAAGTCCTGTTAACTAACTTTCAATGATAGAGGTATTTAAGGAAGATAAGAATTTATAGAAAAATTATATCACTGCATCAAAAGTAGTTGTCTTAGGTGCCCCCCTAACATTTTAAAACAGATTCAGAAATAAGTGTTAATAAAAATTAAAGAGATTGAAAAAATGAATTTCTAATATATTCTTTGTACACTCCAGAGGATATTTTCATACATATATTGTGGTACCCATGACCTTCTTTGGCAATCATTTACCCAAAGCACAAATCAACATTCTTATATGTAACCCCATTATTCTCACAGTAAAATTCTAGTTTTTATATAGGTCATATTCTCTCTTGGGGTGCATTTACAACACTTAGGAAAACTGAGTATAATTTACAAAGTTAAATTTACTCTTCTGGATATATAGTTTGATAGTTTTGACAAATGTATATAGTTATGTAACAACAAATACAGGCATACCACAGAAATATTTCAGGTTCAATTCTGGACTACCATAATAAAGCCATTAGCAATAAATCGAGTCACACAAAATTTTTGTTTTCCCGCTGCATATAAAAGTTACATTATACTACTATATTGTAGTCTCTTAAGTGTGTAATTCCATTATTTCTAAAAAACAATGTACATACCTTAACTTTAAAATACTTTACTATAAAAAATACTGACCACTATCTGAGACTTCTGAGACTCATGATCTTTTGTTTGGTGGAAACTCTTGCCTCGATGTTGACAGCTACTGACTAATTAGGGTGGTGATTGTTGAAGGTTGGGGTGACTGTGGCAATTTCTTAAAATAAAATATGCCTTCCTCACTAACATTAATAATTTCTAGCTTTTGATTTAAAGTGAAAGATGTGCAACTCTTCTTTTAACTTTAAAACTTAGAGACCATTGTAAGATTATTAGTTGGCCTAATTTTGATATTGTTGTGTGAAGAGATGTAGAGAGACAGGGGGATAGCAGGTTGGTGAAACAATCAGAACACACACATTTAGCAGCTAAGTTCACCATCTTATACAGGTGTGGTTTGTGGTGCCCCAAAACAAATACAATGATAACATCAAAGATTACTGATCACAAAAAACCATAGCAAAGATTAGTATAATAATAATGAAAAAATTTGAGATATTGAAAGAATAACCAAAATGTGACACAGACACAAAGTGAGCAAATGGTATTAGAAAAAATGGTGCCAATAGACTTTCTAGACACAGGGTTGCCACAATCCTTCAATTTGGAAAAACAATATCTGTGAAGCACAAATAAGAAAGGCACAATAAAAGGAAGTATGCCTGTGCAGTCAAGTTACAGAGTATTTCCATAACTCCAAATTGTTCCCTTCTGCCCCTTTGTAATGAATACTCTTTCTATCCCTATTCTTGGCAAACATTGATCTAAATTCTGTCCCTATATATTTTTTTTATTTTTCAGAATGTCATAAATGGAATCATAAATATATAGACTTTTGCATCTAGCTTATTTTTCTTGGCATGTTGATGGTATTTACCTATTTTGTTGCATGTATCCATAGTTTATTCCTTATTATAACTTAGAGGTATTCTATTTTTCTACAATTTGCTAGAAAAATCACGAAACTTTTTCCTAAAGTGCCTGTGATATTTTGTGTTTCCAGCGGCAATGTATAAATAAGTTCCAGTAGCTCTGCACCATTGCCAGCAGCTGATACTGTCAGATTTTTTTCCCCTTTTTAGTATTAGTCATTCTTACAAAGGTGTTAGTGGTGCCTCATTGTGATTTCATTTGCATATCCTTAATTACTAATGCCATTAGAGCATTTTTAAATGTTCATTTGACACTCACATATGGTTTCCTCTTGCTCTCTGAAAGTAGAGTGTTTCTATGAAACTTTTCAAAAGCCAAATGGCCTAAAGCAAAGAAGGAATTACTGATAATTTATATGGAAAGAATTTCTAACATTCCCAGACCCAAAAAATAAGCTACCAAATCATACTGCGTAACACATATAACCTAAAATAACACTAAGATATAGTAAAATCAGGACTATGATACACAGCTTGTATAAAGTACAAATGATGTATGTACAGTGTAGTTTCACTTATTAAAAAGAGTGCTTTCTCCTTATGTAGAAGATAACAGAACACCTCAGTCTGTACACATATCAATCCATTCAAGCAATATGCTGTCCACTAACTGAATGCCAACTGAGAAAAACCACTTTGCTGCTAGCAAAACAAATTAGTACCTTCTACAACTTTCAAGTTTCTTTCTCTCTGCATGTAACTAGCAGCAATGGTGGGCACAGGCAAGTTCAAAGCATACACTATGTCATTTCATTCAACACGATTGAAACCCTTAATTACACCCAGTTTTATGCTAAGCATAATACTTTTACGAATTTTCTTAGACCTTTCTGATACTTTAGGACACATCTTGCTAATGGATGCACAAAGTAAATCGAGATAAAGCACAGATACTAACAGACACAGTTAAAAGTTATGAAGCCTGAGATGCTGAGTGTAGTTTCTGGGAAAGGAGCTGGGCAGTGACACTTGACACTCTTACTGCTGGGGTGCGTGCTGATTTTATAACTGCTCACTGAAAAACAAAAGCTGAATGGCTATTTTTTCCTCATTTTCCTTCGTAAAAGTGAAAATTGTCTTAGGATTTCTTTTGGTTAGCAAAAACAGGTACTGATGTAAGTATTTCACAAAATTGAAGTGGTGTAATGTGAACGTTTTAGAAGTGAGGGATACTTATATCTTCGTTGATGAGGGTCTGTTTAAATTTCTTGTTCATTTTTATTGGGTTAATATTATTGAATTGTAGGAGTTCCTTATATATTCTGGAGAAAAGCTCTTTGTCAAATATATGTTTTTGCAAATATATTCTCCCACTCTGGGTTTTTCACTTCTTTTTTTGAAGAGCAGAATTTTTCAAGTCCAAGTTATCAAATTGTTTTATGGTCCATGCTTTTTGTGTCTTAATAAATCTTGGCCTAAATGAAGGTCTCAAAGATTTCCTACTTTATTTTATCCTAGAAGTTTTATCATTTTTGCTTTTGTATTTAGGTCAGGAATTCATTTTGGGTTAATTTGACCTTAGCTAAGGCATCAAGGTGGATATTTTTGCATATGATGTCCAATTTTTCCAACACTACTTGTTGAAATGTCTCCATTTAATCACTATTTTCAAAAATCTATTAAGCCTGAGCAGCGCCCTCTGCTGCTACCCCCTCTTCTACAGACTGCTTTCCAAGGGCCTAGGCGCTTACATGGACACTCACATTTCCCCCAGGAGCCTGGGCTCTCTGCTGGCTCTACCAAGGTCCATGTCCTGTCTTGCTGGGCTCCAGCTCGAGCTTTTGCCAGTGCTGTGTTGGTGAATGGCATAAGCCTGAATTTACAGAGCTGCTCTGTCACTGTGGCCTGTGCTGGCGCTTTGGAGACTACTGTTAAGGAGTACAGTGACCCCAGCACGCCCTGAGTGTGGGTCAGACCAGCACGTTCCCCTGGGGGTGGGGAGGTAAAATTTGCTCTGGTCTACTACATTTTCAGCATGGGAAACGTGGACCTGGGAGTCAGCTCTGTTCCTATCCAAGGCCCCTGAAGGGTAAGGGACCCTCACTGGCTGCTGGGTTACTAGTGGCCATCACCTGCGTTGTGGGTCTGCACCAGTGCCTGCCTAGACCTTTTCCTAGTGGACTGCCTGCTGAGCTAAAGCTGCGAGGGCAGGTTCTCTGACCTGCGGAGAGCAAGGGTAGGGTCTTGAGTGGAAGCAGACTGGGATGTAGGATGGACTGGGATCCTCTTTCAGAAGGCAGAGAGACCAGGCCCAGGGCGTATTGAGGATTTTGCACACAGCAGGCACTCAATAAAAGTTAGTTGACTTGAATGGGTTTTAGTATCTGCAGGCTCCACTGTCTAGTGGAGCTATCAGAACTGTCATGTGAGTGGGGGCACGGTGATGGCTAGAAGATGGGAGCCTGGGGCTCCAGATGGACCAGGGACCTTGAGATTGGGATGGCGCAGACATATATCACAAATGATTTAAAAAATGGATGCTGTTCTTTAAAGAAAAAAAATGAATCTTTGCTAGTCTTTGTATTATATGTATATATCTTATGCCAATAATACAGTCTTGATTACTGTAGTCTTGAAATCAGGTAATATGAGTCTTCCAACTTTGTATTTCTTAAAATTGGTTTGGCTATACTAGTTCTTTTGCTTTTCTGTAAATATTTTATATATATATATTTAGAGATTTTTACTAAAATCTTGCTGGAATTTTGATTGAGAGTTTAATGATTTTATAGATATATTTGGGCAGAAGTTATACCCTAAAAATGGTTCATCTTTCAGTCAGTGAACATGGTACATTTCTCCATTTATTTAGGTCTTTCTTAATTTCTCTCATCAGTATTTTGAAGTCTTCAGCGTACCAATCATGCACATATTTGTTACATTTATTCTACCTTAGTATTTCTTGTTTTGGATGGTATTATAAATGGTTCTTTTTAAAACTTTAACTACCAACTTTTATTGTATAAAAATTAATTGTTTTATATTGATCTTGTATCTGAGGATCATAAACTTATTAGGTCTAGTAGCTTTTTTGGTAAATTCATTGGGATTTTCTACATAATCATCATGTTGTCTGCAAATAAAGACAGTTTTATTTCTTCATTACCAACCTGTATGCTTTTAATTTATTTTTCATGCATCATTGTATTGCCTAGGATCTCTAATGTTGAATAGAAATAGTAAGAGCAGACACCTTGACATGTTCCTGATTTTAGGGGAAATGTATTTCATGTTTTACCATTAAGTATGATGTTAACTTTAGGATTTTTGTAGATGCCCATGATCAGGTTAAGAAAGATCCATTTAATTCTTAGTTTGCTGAGAGATTTTATCATAAATACGTCTGGAATTATGTCAAATGTTTTTTCTGCATTAATTGAGATGATCTTCTCTTTTTTCCTTTTTATTCTGTTGACATTTACATTGATTGATTTGCAAATATATAACCATCCTTACATTCCCATGATAAATTCCATTTGGTAATGATGTGTCCTTCTTTTTCTATATCATTGGATTTTACTCTATATCATTTTATTTATGTTATTCTACAGCACTTTCTATATCATTTCTATATATCATTGTATGCATATTTGTTTTGAGATACAATCTATAGTTCACTTGTTACTTTTTTTTCTAGTTTTGGTATCAGATTAATGCTGGTATCATAAAATATGTTGGTAATTATGTGCTCCTTTTCTCACTTCATTGCCATCTAGCTTGCATAATGTGCATTGCCTTGGTTAGAATGGAGCATAGAGTGCCATAGAATTTTTCTCTGATCTTTCTCTACCCTAAGTTTTCAGCATACCCTTCACACATTTACCTCTAGAGGGGGGTGTTTGTTTTTGTGCTCTTGGCTATTTCACAGTAGTAGATTCCTGTTACTATTAGATGCTAGGCTCATGGTGAAGCAGGGAGCACTCTCTTGTCCTGTTCAGCCTTAAATTTAGAGAGGCCCTATGCAACTGGATCCTGAAGGGTGCACATTTTTCTCACCATTAATTCCTCTTGGCAAGGCAGCTACCATCTGATTTGCAGCTGGGGTTGGTCTTTGGTGAAAGATATATTCTTGCACTTTTCTCATCATCAGTAGCTGACCACTGCTTTTTATTCCTATACAATCCTGGGCCCAGGGTTTTCTGCTCTTCCCCCAGAAACAATGTTTTTTTCTAACCTGGGTCCAAAAGGAGAGTTTTTTCTATTTCTCCGCTAGTGGCTTAGAGTTTTTGCTTCCCATCGAAGGGTTTGGAGGGTGTATGGGGTTGCGTTTCTGTCCACCAGCAATTCTTGATTGCTTCCTGCATACCTGAACCACTGAAATACACTCTTTTTGTTCTCCTGGGTTGTCCTCAAGTCATGTTTGTGTGCTTCTGGTTAAGAACTGCGAAAAAGAACTTGGCAGTGAGTGTATTAGCGCCTGGGATGCCACATACTCCAAACTACTGACATCCTGACCAATTATGAATTTAAGAATTAATTAAAATTTCAGTTGACTTATTTTTACTTGCTTACTGAAAGCCAACATTGTCTCCATAGTTTGCCAAAGGTGAAACAGTACTTATGTCCCTCCTTTAAGGGGTTGGCCACTCTTTGGAATTCAATTTACCTCAGTTCTCTGATGGGCTCAAGGATGCTGATTATTTAGGTTTTGTTATTGTTAAGTTATGGGCAACATTCTTTTATGGCTTTTCATATCCTAAGTGGAAGTGAAACTGGTGCTTACTAATAATGTATATAAGGGAATTATTTTTGTTTTATTTTATATTAAATATACTTTAGGAAGAGGTAAATGGTTTTTAAAGCACACTTGTAAAGAATTTATTTTTATGTAATTATTATTAAATTTTTCTATTTAACTTTTTATTTTTCAAATTATCCATTAAAATCATACTATATCATATATAATATATGACTTTTTCTGTATACAAATCTTTGTATTTTACACATGTATGGATTTGTATGATTACTACCACAGTCAGAATACAGAAGAGTTCCATTTCCCCCACAATTTCCTGTGATATCCTTTTTTTAAAAGATTTTATTTATTTATTTTTAGAGAGAGGGGGAGGAAGGAAGAAAGAGAGGGAGAGAAACATCAGTGTGTGGGTGCCTCTCTCAAGCCCCCAACTGAGGACCTGGCCCACAACCCAGGCATGTGCTCTAACTGGGAATTGAACTGGCGAACTTTTGGTTCACAGGCCAGCACTCAATCCATTGAGCCACACCAGCCAGGGTCTGTGCTGTCCTTGTATAGTCATACCCTCCCCTTACCTAACCCCTGGCAGCTACCATGATCATGTCACTATAACTATACTTTTCCCTTGTTTTGAGAATGCCATGTAAATGGAATCATACAGTGATGTGGTAGACACACTCTAGGTGACCTAGCTCCTTGTGTAATTCCCTCCCCTTAAGTGTGGGCGGGACCTGTGACTTGTTTCTAATCAATAGAATTTAGCTAAAATTATGGAATACCACTCAGTCATAATTGCATTATGTTATATAAGACTAATTTATGTTAAATTAGATACAGAGCCAGGTATAAAATTCTCTTAAATTCTAGTGACTTCTAATACATAATTATTGCAAATAAATTAATTCATCTATTCATCCAGCACACATTTATAGAGTATTTTTTATTTACAATAAGGTAGGTATATTGTATCTTAATGATTAAGAGCATGGACTCTGAAGTCAAATATCTGTAAGTTTGTTAACCTCTTTAATGCTTCATCTACAAAATGGAAATATTCATAATACCTATATAACAAGATTTTATGAGTATCAAAGAAGATGGTATATACAGGGCACCTGGAGCAATGCCTGGCACATGGTATGGAAAAGTTTTGGCTTCTATTGTAGTCATTACTATAAATAATATTACCATTGTTGTGCAGAGTGAGTCAGTTATGGGGGCTATCCACCATAAAATAATCATCTGATTATTAAATGAGATAATATGTCAAGTGCTTGGAACAGTGCCTGGCACATAGAAAACTTTTATAGGTATTAGATATAATTATCTATCTTCATTATAATAGTATTAGCATTTTTTATTGGTTATCATTCTTCTCCCCCTACTTCTACAGAACAGGAAACTATAAAATATTACATAAGAAATTAATGTTTTCCTTAGCATTTTGTTTGGAAAATACTGAGGTGGTATAACACTTACTGATTTATGTGCAATATAGAAATTAAATAAAATAAATACAAAGAAGTGTAGTTTTAATGTAATGACCATACTTTATATGCATTTGTTTTTTTCCAAACATGTGAAATGAGAAGACAGAATGAGAAATACTACATTATAAAATATATAATTGAATATATCTCTTCACTTAACTAAAGCCATATTTTACACTGGCCTAATAATCCTCTTGAAATTATATAGTAATAACTTGAAAGCTTTGAAAAGATTATTTCTGTAATAAGGATGATATTATTTTTGTTGATGATTATAAAATCAACTGTTTTGTTCTAGAGAGACTGGAAAACACAGTGACTTAGGTAATTAGAAGTTTACTGTTTTACTAAGTTAAAGTGATTGGAATGAGGTGGTCCCATTATTTAGGGGTTCAGGTACTTCCAACCTTAATGAGTTACAGTCTTTATCTAAGTAACTTCTTGGTCCAGAATAGCTGTCTGAATTCTATCATGGTCTAATTCTAGGGGGAAGCAAGAGAAAGAAGAAAAGTGGAAAAAAGCCCAAATTGGCTCTTCAACCCCTTTTGAGTTACCTTCTGTAGAACCTTCACAATTATTTCTGCTTACATTCTCTGGCAATAAATTCCAACACATGGCCATGGCTGATAGTAAGGGAGGATGGAAAAATAATATTTTAAGAGTTTATATTGTCATCCTGAGTGAAACTGAGGTTATGCTAATGAAGAATTCAAAGAGTAGATTTAGAGTTGGCAACTAAAAGTTTTGTCTGCCCTAGTCATTATAAATATGATACATAGTTGTAAAAAAGCATTAATAGTATAACCGAAGTCTAGATAAAATTGAAAGGGAAAACTTCCTGTGGCAGAGAGAATGCTATGTATTCACAAAACCTTATTTCATTCTCCTCCTGAGTCACAGGGAGACTACCTTCCCCAGCCTCTATGGCAGTTGACTGTGACCAGTAGTAAAACTTGTCAAACATGACCCCTAAAACCTTCCACGGGATTCTCCAGCACTCCTATTTATAACATTGGTAGCCAGGTGCAAAGAATACAATCAAAGACTTCAAGGCCAAAGATGATGGTAAAGCCATAGAATGGAAGGAGTTGGAGTCCCTTAATGATCACTTGGAACACAGAACCTTCCCCTTTTCTAACCACTTGATGAAGTATATTGAACTTTGACATCAGCAAGGTAAACTTTTGGGGTCAAACCTCTGAGATATAGGGGTTGTTTATAGTACAAAACATTACATGTAATTATTAAACTCCTTACTAATACATCAGCCTAGATGTGATCTTCATTATTGGTATTTATTGTTCTGTTATTAATGCTTATATAAAGGTATATTTTAAATATATATTCATATTATATGATACACAAGCACTTCATCCCCAAATATTTTCATTCCCTAAATTATCACTAATGATATTTAAAATCAATTTTCTAAGTTAAATCAGAAATCTAAATTTAATACAAGAGAATTTTAATGAACAAAATTTGCAAAATATATTTTAGACATACATACAATAAAGACATGTAAATTTGAAAAACTAGTTTTCCCACATTGAATTGCCTGAGTGAAAAATACAACAATATAAGAAGAAGGAATTGCTAATTATAATGAGGGTTTGTGAAATGTGTACTTTAAAACCAAACAGTGATTTTCAGCCTCTAGTTGGAAACATCCAGGTTTGTGAAGAAATCTCTGAAACTTTCCTGAAGCATTTAAGAAAAGAACTGAATACTGAATAAAAGGAATGACTACCATGTCCTAGAAACAGCAAAAAATATTATAAAGAAGTAATTCTCTATAAAATAATGTACAGTTTTTTATTGCATTCTCAGTCAAGATTATTAGCTATTTAATTTATCTTGACCAGCAGTGTTTTTAATTTACCTGCAGAGGGTAGGTTCCAGATGAGGCAAGAAAAAATATGTCGGGAATATTTTAAACTAGATTTTTATTTTTTAATAAACTGATTTGCTGCCACTTTTTATCAAGAAGTTGCACACTCTTAAGGGTTGGAATGGACATTAAACAGACACTCGTTGCCATTTCACTTTAAAGTTCCTTAAGGAACATTTTCTACCCTTTAACACTTCAGCAGTTTAACTTGGCTGTTGTCCCTCCTCTAATTCAGGGAAGGGCCTTTTGTCTTCCCCATCACAGGGAGGAAGCGGAGCATTCTCTAAGAAGCTTAGAAGCCTTCTGTGCCTGGGCAATCTTGATAGAGGGACTGCATTTCACGAGGCTGCAGCTGACGAAAAGCTTCAAGGTAATGGCTGTTTTAAATCTAGCTCTTTTCCAGAGACTTCTCAGGGTCCTAGAGTAAAGATGAGAAAAATAGGAATGGAGGTCTTGGAGGGAGTGAAAAGGATATGTGGTTTTGAAAGAATTGCTGGCATTTTGAAGGAATTGATCCTTTAAAATTTCTGTGTCTCCAATGTTTTAAAAGTCCACAGTGGGAGAATGGATGATCAAATTACAGCCTCTATATTAAGATTTCAGTACACTGTAGCTGGTCATGCTAATATATTGACTTGGCATTCCATGTTTATGTTGCTGGAATTTTGTTACTGTTTAAATTAATTTACGCAGAAAATGATGAATAAAATATTTGACAGCATGGGGAGAATACACTTATGAATTGATTGACACACAGAAACACTACGTGTCAACTGTATATGAACATGGAAAGGGAAACAGATATGTAGTTTACTAAAGATACTTGTACATACATATGCATATATATGTGTGATTAAAAAAAGAAGCATGGGAGAAAATAAATTTCCATGTTAGTCAGCATTTCCTAGTGGTCAGGTTACTAGTATTATAATATTACTTTTTAGCCTATTTAAGTGTCTTTAGAGTAGATATGTCCATGATTATTTTTATAATCATGAAAGAAAAATGAAGATGAAATAACGTACCCATTTTGTTTAAAACACATAAGCATTCATAGACACATGCAGATGTGCAAACATCCCCACTTTGTTTTTTTGCCAGTAGTGGACATTTTCCTGGACCTGATCAAGTGTGTAACCTGGTTGCTGTGTTGGCTACAACCCTGCAGGTGTCCTCCTTGCAACTCATTCTTTCAGACCCATAGGTATGGCCATTGTCAGCAAGTTATTTAGATATTTTTGTATATCTTTTAAGAGTGAGACAGAGAAAGGATCTGGTTTATTTCTGTAAGCAGTTTTTAAAATATTATATGAATGTTGTAACAACAGTGGAATATTATGTATGTGGAGAATAAAAACATGTAGTGATTTGAAATATTTGATAAATAGTATAAAGTAAAAACATCAAATTATACCATAGCATTTATTGTATGATCTCACTTAAAAATAAATATGTATGTTATAGTAAAACATATGTGTGCTACTACAATAAATGCAACCAAATGTTGGACTACATATATGCTGCCCTACTAACAGAATCATATGTGTAGTAGGAAAGACAGGGCTAGCTTTATTGCTCTCTTTTGAAAATAGTATTAATATATAATTATTTATTTACTTGGCTTTACATCATTAGGGGAAAAATACTGAGAAAAAATGTTGCAAATGTGGGGAAAATGAATTAAAATAATCGATAAAAATAATGTGGAGAGTATTCATGTAGAACGATGTTCAAAATATGTCCCTAATTAAGATTAGATGTTGGTTTGAAAAGATTTATCTCTACATGTGAAACAGAATTTTTGGCATATAGAAAATATTCATAGTGATTATTTGTAGAGTTGTACTTTATTTTGTATATATCTGTATATTTTCAATTTTAATAAGCTTTTGGGTATTTTTATAATCAGAAACATTGTAATTGAAGGCAATATGATCTTGTTATAATCCTACAAAACAAACCTCTGAGCTTAGAATAGAAAATTCTAGAAGCCTAAGAAGGCGTCTGGCTGGCTAAATGTAGTTCCTGTGCTTCACACAAAAAAGGATCTGATCATGACTGAGGTCCTGCCTATACTTACTGGGGAAACTGCAGTTCTGTTTCTGATCACAAGGTGGGGTTTGCTAGGTTTACTAAATTTTCTCAAGGCAACCATTTTTATGAAAATGGCAAACAAAACAATGAAACATAGTTTTGTATTAGTGGACTACGAGACAGCGGGTAGAGTATTATTAAAATTCCATTGGAAAAGTTATATGTGCAAAGAAGGAAAAATCCACATAGTGATTGATGTGAGGATTCAAACAACAGCTATATCCTGACTCATAGTAGACACATGACAATTTGTTATTTCCCTCCTCTCTTGTCCCAGCCTCACACTTATCCAATCAGAAATATGTTTTCAGCATGAATCAAATAGCATAATTGTGTCACAGAGAGAATTTAAAATAAAAAGAACATGAAGGAAAATAAACATGACATCTATATCACAGGTGAGATTTCATCTCATTCCTGTGTTTCAAAATAAGTCAGGCAATGAAAGAAAAATACCATATGCTATCACCCAATACAGGAGACTAATGAACAACACAAATAAATGAACAAAATTGAACAAGAAACAGAGTAACAGTTATTGGGGGGGAGGGAGGGAAGGGGGTAAGTAGGGGAAGAGTTTAGCTAAGGAACTAATATAAATAACCCATGATCATGGACAACGGGGTCGGGATCGACCGTGGGAGAAGGGGTGGGCTGGGTTCAGGGTAGCAATGAGGGAAAAAGTGGGACAATTATAACAGAAAAACAATAAAAATAAAATTTAAAAAAATTATGTGCCTTGTAAAGTTTTGGTAGGGAAGTTTCTTTATGCTTTTTCCCTTTATTTAGTTTGAATTACTATCTCCTTTTATATAGCCTTCCTTCTTTTGAAGTGAAAATCAAGACAGCTGGATCAGAGGACCTGATCTTCTGTGATCCACATAAACTGGGTAAGGTTTGTTCCATTTCATGGAACATATCACATTAAAAACTTTTTTTGAGAACTTGAGTTGTAATTTATTTTGCTTCCTTCTCTGCAACCATAGTATTTTAAATTAGAAGCCACATTTCATACTAGAACCATGTTAGATTGAAAATTTGAGGTATAACTCATTTTACTCCCTGCTCTATAGCCATAACATTTTGTAATTAAAAATCATTGCTTCCAGTTTAGGGAAAGAAGCTCATATGTTAAACCACTATGAAGAAATTGTGCAAGAGGGTATTCAAGTTTCTACCTGAGTTCTTAGCCACCTGACTCTCAAGAAATCTTTGATAACTATCTTATCCAATGAGTAAACATAGCAGACATTATGAATCTCTGCCTTCTAAGCTTGTCCTTTTAATAAGGTTATTGTGTTATTGTCTGGGTCCAGGATATGTATAACCTATTATCTTTGTGTGCCCACTTTGCATAAACAGGAAAGTATTTATAGCTTAGAAATTATATAAATCACGAAACAGTGCTTCTCAAATTCTTGGGCAAGTTGCAATAGGATTACTTGAAAACTTAGAAACACAAAATGTTGGATCCTATCTAGACCTTCTGGATAAAACTTTCAGGAAAAGGTCTAGAAATACAGTTTTATGAAGACCTCTAGATAATTCTGATGCATGCAAAGTTTAGTGTCCCCCTGCCCTAGGTATAAAATTGGGGACACAAATGTCCCAAACTAGTAACATAGAGTCCCCAACACACCACTTTAACCTTTCCCACCTCTGCTAGCATGTACACCAACTCAATCCTTAATAATCATGTCCAACAGTAAGGGCAAGTTCTTGAATTAGAGGTATTATAAACCACTTCTTCACTTCTTACCCTCACCTTACATTATGCTGCATTTTCCCCTCTATCTTATTATTTCTTTTATCTCATCTCTATTTGTAATTGCTCACCTTCTCATCTCTATTTGTAATCGCTCACCTTCTACTTTGGCAAAATAACTATTTGCTGATAATTTTCTTCTTTTACTTTTTCCTTATTTTCAGTATCTTCCATATTGACCCATTTAAACAACGGGATCAAGCATCCTTGGGAAAATCTGCTGGAGGAGAACAGGCTACAAACTGTAAACACTTTGTAGTTCTGGGCCAAAGGAGATTTTGGTGAGAGTATTAGGAATTGCCTTAGCAGTGACAAGAATAGCCATACATCTCAGTCTCTGAATAATAATCTTTTGGCACACAAATCTAAATCACAATGAATGCTGAGTATGTCTTATGCAATTGGAAAGACCAGTTCTGGCCAGCAAAAGTTTTGTCCAAATCTGAGACTTCATTAAACAGTAAGAGAAAAAAGACATTTTCCCTAGAAGTTCAAATACTCTCACTAGATAAGAAAATTAAAGTGGAAAGCACAGAAACAAAGATCCTAAATAAATCTCAAATTGAAGCCATTGCCTCCTCATTAGCAGCACAGTCAGAGGGCAGTTCTCCACCTAGAGAGGAAACAGCCTATGAAAGGTCACTAAAAATGGCACTAGGTATTCTGAATAAGAGAAAAAATTTGAATCAGGCAAGCAGTTCAGATGAAGAAGAGACCATTATACTGTCTCAAAATGTACCACAAAAGCTTTCTGATTTACCCCCTCGTAAAAAGTATCGGAATCATAAAGGAGATTTATTCAAGTGTCTTGAGGAAAATGAAAGTCCAACATTTGTGTTAGTATCTTCAGAGAGTGATGATTCCCTATATGATGATAAGTCACAGGTCCATGCGACCATTGATACTATTTCAAGTGAAATGGAAACAAAGTCATCACAAAACTCCAGCTGGTGCCAGACTTTCCCTTCACTTTCAGAAGATGAAAAGGAGAACAAGAAAAAGATTGACATATCAACAATCACATCTTTGCATTCCACAATCAAAGAGGAAGAAGCTTATGTTAAAGAAGAGAAGTTCACTCCAACTTTACCATCAGATATCTTAATTGGGCCCAAAGCTTTGAAAGAGGAGCCAGAGCATATCTGTCCAGAGACCCTAGCTAATTCCTCTGAATCCTCTACTTTGTCAGAGAATATTGAGGATCCCGGAGAGGGTCCCTCGAATTCATGCTTAGATACCAGCCAGAATCAACTTGTGGAATCAGAAACGGGTGCTGCAGCATCCCCCCAACATTGTTCATGGGAACGTCAGGTTTCATTTAGTGCCTCTAACTGTGTCACAGTTTCTTCTTCACTTCTTAGGAATAATGAAAGAAGTCATCAGAGTGTGGATTTTGAGGAACGTGGGGAAGAACTTCAAGCTTCTGACAAGCCAGTGCCTCTAAATCCTATTGATACTTCTGTATTAGATGATGATGAGGAAGATGAAGTACTTCCACGTGTTGTTTTTAATTATGAGCCACGCTCATTTGAAACAGGAATGATAGTCTGGTTTAAGTATAAAAAATATCCATTTTGGCCAGCAGTGGTAAAAAGCATCAGGCAAAAAGAGAAAAAAGCAAGTGTGCTTTTTGTTGAGGCAAATATGAATCCTGAAAAGAGAGGGATTAGAGTGCCTTTGAGAAGATTAAAGAAATTTGATTGTAAAGAGAAACAAGCACTAGTGGAGAAAGCCAGGGAAGATTACAGTGAAAGTATTGACTGGTGCATTTCACTGATTTGTGACTACAGAGTTAGAATAGGTTGTGGTTCGTTTACAGGCTCTTTCCTTGAGTATTATGCTGCTGACATTAGTTATCCAATCAGGAAAGTAATCAAACAGGATACCTTCAGAAACTTATTTCCAAAGCTGCATAATGAAGATTCTGTGGAACCAATGCCCATGACTTCACAGACCAAGAAAATGTCCTTCCAAAAAATTCTCCCTGACCGAATGAAGGCAGCTAGGGATCGAGCCAACAAGAACCTAGTGGACTTCATTGTGAAAGCAAAAGGAACAGAGAACCACCTTTTATCCATTTTAAATGGCACAAAAGGGTCCAGGTGGTTGAAGTCATTTTTGAAAGCAAAGAGGTTCACTCCCTGTATTGAAACATACTTTGAGGATGAAGATCAGTTGGATGAGGTGGTGAAATATTTACAAGAAATCTACAAACAAATAGATGAAAGAATGCTGGCTCTGATAAGAGATGACAAAATTAAATTCATCCTGGAAGTTCTTCTTCCAGAAGCAATCATTTGTTCAATTTCTGCTGTAGATGGTTTGGATTACAATGCAGCTGAAGCAAAGTATCTAAAAGGACCATCTCTAGGATACAGAGAAAGAGAGTTATTTGATGCAAAAATTATATTTGAAAAGAGACGGAAACCATCAACAAAAGAAGCTCACTAAATCACCTGGGTGTCCAAATCATAGCAAGGAGCTTTCATAGATATCAGTTTTTTTTAAATCTCTCAACATATATTTTTCAGAAATGGGTGACTTTAGGTAATGTGTTCACATTTTTTGCAATCTCTATGATCTGTGAATATTACTACATCAAAATTTTCTTTTGTTTCTTCAGAGTCAATTTTATTGACAAATTTCAGCAGCTCTACTTTCTCATACATTTCTAGAATGCATAATACCTAACTAATTTTTAAGGGAAAGTACTATTTTGTTTTCTTGACATATTTGTGTCTATGCTGTATAGTTAAATACAGTGTGCACAATCATTTACATTTTAAAATTGCACTAGTATTAGATATTAAGCAAAATAATTAGAAAAAAGTCTAATAAATGTTGAGTATATATTTTGCTTAGTTTTTATAAAATGTTGGGTTTCTCTTAAGATAGTTGAATTATTTTTCATGCCATGCCTATTTATTTTTGGGAAAAAAATTTCTGAGATATAGAACCAAAGATAGAGATGCTTTGCTATAGTATATTATAACTGGCTGTAATTGCCTTTGCAAGAAAACAATCTGGAATTAAAAAACAAAAGTAAATGGATTACCTGCATGCAGTCTATATGTTTGAGAATAACATCTCAGCGTGCAGAAAATAATATTGGCAGCCTGGAACAGGATTGTTCATTCCACATTCCCCTGAAATTCCATTTATGGAGTGTCTGTTATTCAAGAGCTGAACAATTTCTTAAACAGACAGGCTTTTGGCTGTCCTTATAAGTAACAGTAACTATATCTTAAGATAGTCAATTGACCACATGTGGAAGGCAGCTAGAGTCATTGTATTCATAGTCTGGCTACTCTATATGATGAGTCCAGGCTGACTACTTAAGCATCCATCTAGTTTGATATAAACTGTAGAAAATGTGAGCACTTTGTTCTGAGTATTATATCTCTAAATACATAGCCATTTGTTTCAAACCAAGCAGTCTGTGTCATATGGCTTATCCATAGAATAGTTCAGTTGGTTCCAATAGTATAAATGCCAACTGGTAAGTCATTCCAGGCTAAAACAAAGAGTAGATGGACAAGAATCTGTGAATTTAGAAATGGATCATAGAAAAAGCCTCCATTTGGCTAAGTATGACAATTATTCAAATATATTTAAAAGTACACACTTAAAATTTAAAGTCTGAAACCAACAAATAGCTTATTCTAACTTGAAACAAGACTTTAGTGAAAATAAATGTTGTAAGGGCTACTTTATTCTAGAGACTTCACATAAAAATGAACACTAAAGGCTTAACATGAACCTGTCTGCATTTTTATTCTTAGAGTGAATAGCTGTTACTCTTGGGTTTTTGTTATGTTAACATGGCCTCACGTTCATGTAAAATTTGCAAACTTTTGATGTTTTTATTTGTAATAAAACTATCATGTCTTTCATTTTAGATGTCCGTTTCATTATCTTTCAGATTGTGTAGTCACATAACTGGTGTTTCTCTGATTGGAATTATTGCTTGTTGTAGTTGCCATCATTTTAATGCTTGTTATTCATTATCTTATTCTAAATAAATATTAACTTTGATGGTTGATTTTGTATTATTTTAAAATAAAGCCTTCCAAATTGCATAAGCTTTAGATTCCACAGAACCTTGTCTTGGTCTGCCTAACAAAAACCAGGACACTTTGGCATACAGCCTGTATCAGTCCATACAGCTTCCTCATGATCCTGAGGAGCGCTTGACAACAGACTATCATCACACTATATGTGGACCTCATACACTGGGAAAGCACACTGTATTTACTCTATAACATCGTGTCCCTTTGATTTCAATATATTTCCCACCTTCAGTTTTCTTAGTGAACCCATTTATGTCTCTTGGTTTTGATATTTCTTTACTACCTCATTTTTGTATTCACTCATTCATACATTTATTAGGAAAGCAAACAATGTGTAGTTTAAAGCTCTGCTCTGAGTACTTAAGGTGGCAGACTTAAGGTGACCCAAATGACAAGGTCAGACTTAAAGTGAGCCAGATGACAATCTAATTTCTAAAAGGACTAGGATGCAATACGTTATAATAATAGTGAGAAATATTTATTAATCTCATAGACTAAATGCCTGTATTTGAAAACCAAAGCCCCAGGCTTCCCCACATTTGTGAGCTATTGGGTGTCTGCTTGGGGTAAAAGTGAGGGCACCTGATTCCTCCTTGGTTGTTTATGTTGTGGCATATATTGAAGTGAGGGAGATGTATCTCAGACATGCATCCATTCTCTCTGCATGAGTTGGCATTTGGGGTGCGAGAAGGGATATTTGTCTTCCAACTCAGTATGGATTCTGAGTTTCTTTTTAGTCCGAGTAGTTGAAGCTGGCTTTAAGAGTGTGTGAATCTGGATCTCTAACCTAGGTTTGTGTGTCTGATGGGAATGCCCACCTAACTCATTAGATTAAGAAGACCCTCATCTCCTCCAATCATAATGCAGACTGCCAAATATCAGGCCCAAATTCTAACTGTAATGTTAGCAGAGATGCATGGAAACTTCACAACATTTACAGGTATCCATATCAATGTATGTGTCCTTATATGGAAAAAGTAGAACTCTGAAACCTATAATAGTGATGGGTTTGAGAAGCTTGGATACCTACAATCTCCTAACACTCAGCCAGCCAAAAACAGTCACCTAACCCTTGTTATTGTAGAACAGCCTTGTTCCTAGAGACAAAGCAATAACCTCATCTAAGACAGCTACCACAAAGGACGTTGTCTTACTCAATATCTAGCACATATTTTTTTACTGATCCCATCTCATGACAAGCCTAAGGTATCACAGCAGAAGAAGGAAAATACGCTCTCTCTTTAGGTGGAAAACCCAGAAGGAATTATAGTAACTAGCTAAGATGTACTAGCATGAACTAGGATAATATATTTTGGAATGGATTTTGAGGATGTTAAATTAGCAACAGAATGGGACAGATTATAAGTGAATAAAGGAGAGAATTTACATGGGAGCACACACCTGTGACTAGGATTCCATGACCTGGAGCTACTTTAATATTCTGCTAGATGGCATCTTTAAGCTTGGACAATAGGCTTCAATAAATGAGATAAGAGATACTGGAACTTCCTTGTCAGAGTATTGAGAAATTGGTGAGAAGGTCAAATAGAGTGAAGGTATTAGAAATTATTTATTGCATGAGACAAGAGGACCTATCTCTAAACTATTTTCCCTGAAAGGGCAGAGAAAATATTACTATAATTATGAGGGGGAACACTGACATTTTTGAGAAGCTCAATGTAGGCTCTCCTCTGCAAACCATGATTGGAAATAAACTATGTTGCAATAGAAATGATAGGATTCTAGACCTAGCCAGGTTGCTCTAATCTCTCTCTCTCTCTCTCTCTCTCTCTCTCTCTCTCTCTCTCTCTCTCTCAATTCTCTATCACTTTCCTCTCCTGAAATCAATAAACATATCCTTGAATGAAGATTTTTTTAAAGAACATAAAAAATAATAGGATTCCAGAATTGCAGGGCCCAGGTGAGGGCACAAAACCTCAGGGACAAGTTGGGCATCATTACCATAATAAGCAAGGTCAGAGTGGAGTCAGGCTGAGGCTGTGTTGACTGACAGAAATCTGTGGCAATGCATTACAGATAGTATTTCAGGACTAGATGTATGGACATCTGACTAAAGTATTACTTCTTTTGTACAAAAAAATATTGGCAAGTTAAAGACTAGGGTTAGCAGCTATGGTAGAAAATCATAGTGCCAACCAACTTTTCAGATCTTTAGTGTAAGTAGTCCTGATACTCAGCCATATGGCTCAGCATATTCTGATAGTGCTTATGGTATGTATGGTGAGTAAGGATACACTAGTCATTCTAAACCATATTATGGGAGTTTGCAACACAGAATCTGAGGTTCTGAACAAAAGCCATACCTCCTATATCAGTATTTTACATGGCATTTAAAAAACTGCTTTTTGTATGCCATTTTAGAGTGAGTATATACAAAGTGTCTAACAAAGAGACAGCAATTGACTATATGAAAGGGGCTTCCCATAATACACTGTACATTATAGGATTCACCAAATGATAAGGTCTGGCAGGCTTAAGAGCACTCCACCCTGTGATGGAAGTGCTACATTCAGAATATAGCCCGAGAAGGCACAAATAAATGATTGCACAAACTCCCACATGCCATTGAAATGATAGCCCTCATGGAGTAGGGGGTGATCTATGACCAACTAATGAAAGAGGAAATTATCAAGTCCAGTGCACAGATGTGTGAGCATTAAATATTGATGTTAACTGTAAATGGACTGCAACCCCATTTCAGCTTCAGTTGAAGTATCCCTAAAGAATAACATTGAAAAAAAACCTTCAGCTGGCAGAGCTGTGAGAATTACACCTGGTCCTTCAGTCTGTATTGAAGGAGTTGTAGCTTGAGGTGGACTCCTGAACTGTGGAAAACAATTTTGTTGGCATGCCAGTGTCTTGGAAAGAGAAGTATTTGAAATGAAAGGTAAGAAAATTTGGATAAGAAGCATGTGGATGGAGCCATGGGAATGGAAACAACGCATATGTATCTCTATGCCTCATATTAATGGCTACCCAAAGAATTGACATAGAGAAAACACTTACAAAAACAAGTGGATCTGATGACTCATGGTGTAGATATTAAACGCTTCTCTCTTCAGTTATCTTAGTTCTGGCAAAATAGACCCATAAATTGTCATGATGGCATGGATTGAGTCCAAGCTGGAGCTTGGTTTTCTCTCACCGAACGTGATCAGGCTAGTGCCACTGCTGAATGTGTAACTCCTCACGAATAACATCTGATGCTGGGTCTTCCTTCAGGGATACCATCCAGCTATATCATTCCACATTGAATGTACTGCACCCATTTTATCTAGGAGGTGGCACTTATTCTTCCACATAAAAATGGATACTCATTTTAGACCCACAGAATCAAGCACCACTTGATTATAATGATGTGCATTTCATAACATAATCTTGCTTTGCTTTTCCTCCTACCTTGTTACACCACTCATCTCCCTCACTCTGACTCACTGGAACCACTTGCCAAAGGAACTACTTACATGGAAACTCCTGTATCACACTCTCTATTGTGGACACTCAGGCTAATATAAGCAGCAATATTTATGTATGTATCTTATAAAACATAGGCAGGTACCACTGTATCAAAATGTATTAAATTTTTAAAAATTATTTGTAAGTGAAAGCTAGTAAAAGTTCGTAGGTTTCCCAGTTCTTGGTAAGATACATTTCTTGTTATTCTCCTGCCAAAATCAATAACATGTTTTCACCTAAGAAACTAGAAAAAGAAGCACATCATATCTATAACAAAAAGATGAAAAAAAGAAATGTAGAGCAGGAATTACCAAAATTGAAAACAAGGAAACAATAGAGTAAATCAATGAAACCTACAGCTGATTCTTTGAAAATATCAATAAATTTGATAAGACTTTAGCCAGGATAACCAAAAAAAAAAAAAAAAAAAAACAGAGAGAAGACACAAATGACCAATATCTTTAATGAAAGAAGGGCTATCAGTACTGACCCCATGGACATTAAAAAGGTAATAAAATACTATCAATAACACTATACACACAAATTAAATGACTTAGATGAAATGGACCAATTTCTCAAATAATTTCACAGGAAAATATTGTATTTTACAACATTTAAAAATAGGATTCACATTCTTTTGTTTTACATGAAAGATACTGTTGTCAAATATCAAACATTAGTAATTTTAAAATGTATATTTTTTCTAGAAATATGAATATATTCTTTTTATCTTCATTGATATAAACCATTGGCTTCTTTTTAAAATAATTTTTGAGAAAATTACTTTGAGATGTCAAACCAGTGACAGATGCTTTCCTATATATTATTACTAACTTCAATTGTTTTTGCAAGAAAATGTTCTGCAATTAAAAATAAAGTTAATGCATTATCTTGATGAATTCTATTTGTGTGTGAATGAAATGTAAATCATTTTGGAAACCTTGTGAAAAAGTATTCACTCTACACTTCCTTGAAATTTCAATTGTGGGAGTATCAAGTCTTCAATCGCTGTATAGACTCTTCAAATAGGTGAATTTTTGGTTGTGTTTCTTTCACTGACTGGGTCCTCTTTAGGATAGCTGTTTAATTGCATGTGGAAGGCAGATAAAGTTATTATATTCATAACCTGGCTACTCTAAAATATTAATCTAGGTTGACAGCTTATGAGCCCATTTAGTTTGGTATAAACTGTAGGATATGTAAACACTTTGTTTTGATTCTTGACTCCAAAAACATAGTCATTTGTCAAAGCCAAGTAAGCTTTATCATCTGGCTTATTCACTGATAATCTCCAATATGTTCCAATAATATAAATGCTAACTGCTAAGTCATTCTGGACTGCTAGAAGTAGGTTTAGGAATTTGGAAATGTCATACAAAAAAAGCTTCCATTTAGCTAAATATGACAATTATGTGAATATGGATAAATATATTCAATTAAAAGTTAAAGTCTGAAGTCAATCAACTGTTTATCTTAACTTGAGATATTTTTCATAAATAAGTGTTGGAAAAACCACTTTATTTTAAAAACTTGATGTGAAAATAAATATTAAGGGGTTAGCTGAGACATAATTGCATTTTTGCCTCTTAAGCGAGGTCACCAACACCTCAGGTGATATTATTGCCATGTGTATTTTCATAGTAATGACTATATATATAAATTTTCAATGTCGATATCAATATATGATATACAAGTTTAAATTTTTATTTGCATAGCACTGCTAAATACAGCTATAACACTTGAACAGGATGCATGGAGAAGGTTCATGAGAACTCAGAAATGTAAATAACAATAAGCAAAGTTGGAAGGAACCATCAAATTCAAAGTATCATGGAATTGACAGTGGTTTTAACAACTGTTTTTTTAGTTCTTGTATTCCCAGATTTAAATGCAACACATTCTGAAACCCAAAAGTGAGAATTGTGGTATAGAAAGTGAGAATTCCAGAGAGCTCAAAGTCTTGAAACAGAAATTCCTAACATTCATAGAGATCACAGATATGTGTCTTTTTCTTTCCACCTTTGATGTACACCTCCCATCATATACATTTTTTTCAAAATGCATCACTAAATTAACATAAAACCATACAACATCCACAAGAAAACATAAGACACTCTTTGTGATCTTAGGTGAGGCAATGATTTCTTAGTTGTGACACCAAAAACATGATTGATACAAAAATAATAAACTACACATTTTCAAAATTAAAGTTATTCTTCTTGAAAGACACTGTTAAGAGAATTAAAATACAAGCTATAGAGACAAAATATTTTCAAATAATACACCTGGTAAAGAACACATATCAAGAATATACAAAAATCTCAGACTCAATAAGAAAATAAACAACCTAACATAAAATAAAATCACAAAATTCACTAATAAGATAAAAAACAGAACATAAGATGGGAAAAAAATTTCAGCAGACATTTTGTTAAAGAACATATACAGATGGCAAATAAATGTATCAAAAGATGTTTAACATCGTTAATTATGGAAATGTACATTAAAACCACAATAACTTGCCACCACATACCTATTAGAATGGCTAAAATTAAAAATGTTAACCATACCAAGAAATGGCAAAGATATGGAGAAACTGGAAATGTCATACACTGCCGATAGGAATGTAACATAGTACAGACACAATAAAATACAGTCTGGCATTCTCTTTAAAAGTTAAACACACACCTACCATGTGATCTAGACATTCCACTCCTAGATATTTACCCAAGAGAAATGAAACATATGTCCACAGAAAGACTTGCACATTAACGTTTATAGAAACTTTTTAATTAGCCAAAAAAAAAAAACAAACCCAAAACTGTAAATGTGAACAACTCAAATGTCTATTAAGAAGCAAATGAGAAACACAGACTTCTGGCCAAGATGGAGGCCTAGACTGACATGCTCTGTCTCCCTCCACAACTAAAAAGAAATACAACAACCGCAAAACAAGAAATAACCAGAAGTTACAGAAAATAAAGCTACATAGAAGTTCAACGTATGAAGTTATAAAGAAGTGGTGCTTGTCCAGATGGGTAGGAGTGGTGAAGCCAGAGCGGAGAGGTCAAGCTGTGCCAATGTGGCAGCAGCGGCAATGGCAGCAGGACAGCGATAAGCACAGACACCTATATTTAAAGGGAGGTGAGAAGTGCCCAGGGAGCACCCCCGGCTACAGACCAAACCCTTCAGCTTGCGATTCCAACACCAGGGAAGGCAGACCCCCATTATCTTGGACTGTGAGGCCCAGAGGGGGTGGGGATGGAGGAGGAGGCTCCCGGTCTCTCAGCGAAGAGTGAGCAGAAGGAGTCCATCTTGGATGCCCACCCCCACAGAAAATGCCACATCGTGGTGGGAAGGGTTGCCCGGTAGTGATGAGTGCACAGGGCTCTGCCCCCTATAGCGTAGGAGGGTAGGAGGTGTGAAAGCTCTGCCCAGGGAGCAAAGGTAAACACAAAACTCTCAAGATGGAACAGATAATGATAGAGATCCCAGTGACGCAGCTGAACAGACAGCAAAAACTGTACCTCATTTAATGAAGCAGCAGATAAGAAATCCTTCCGAGGCACAGTTCAGAGTCTTGGTTATAAAAATGCTTACAGACCTAACAGCAGATCTTAAACAGGACAGGGAAGGAATGAAAGCTAGTCCTGCAGAAATGAACAAAAACTCATATGAAACTAGTGGTGAGGGAAAGAAAACCAGGGATCAAATCAACAAATCAGAACATAAGAAAGGAACAAACAGTCAACCAGTGCAGAAAGAGGAAACAAAAAGTGAGGAAAATGAGGAGAGGCTCAGAAACATACGGAACAGCTATAAGCGGGCCAACATCTGAATCATAGGGCTGCCAGAAGGTGAATAATAAGATCTAGAAATTGAAAAATTACGTGAAAAAATAATGAAGCAGAACTTCCCGAACTTGGGGAAGATAATAGACTTACAGGTCCAGAAAGCACAGAGAGTTCCAAACAAACTGGACCCAGGGAGAACCACACAAAGACACATTATAATCAAAATGTCAGAAATTAAAGATAAAGAGAATCTTAAAAGCAGCAAGAGAGAAGAAGAGAATTATGCACAAAGGGGTCCCAATAAGACTATCTGCTAATTTCTCAAAAGAAACTCTGCAGACAAGAAGGAACTAGCAAGAAATATTCAAAGTAATGAAAAGCAAAAGCCTACAACCACGATTACTCTAGCCCGAGTTGTTATTAAGAATAGAAGGGCAGAGAAAGTGCTTCCCAGACAAAGTAAAACTGAAGGGGTTCATCAGATCCAAACCACTGTTATATGAAATGTTAAAGGGGTTTGTTTAGGTGGAAAAAAATAAAAACTATGAACATTAAAATGAAAACTGTATCACAACAACCAACAACAGAAGCTAGGGAACAAAAACAAAGGCAAAGTAAGTAGGCAATGAGAGTGGGAAAAGAATTATAGGTATGGGGAACATTATGGGAGAGGTCAGCAGGGAGAGGGTAGGTGGGAAAGGGGGGAAGGTGGGAAAGGGAGGAAGATGGTACATGAATTATGGAGTATAGTAGGAGGGAGTGGAATAGACAGGAAGATGTTGAGAAGAACTATATGCACAACCAATGGGCATGGACTAAGGCAGGGGAAAACTGGAGGGAGGGGGTCACTAGGTGGAGGGGAACAAAAGGAAAAGAAATTGGGACAACTGTAACAGCATAATAAATAAAACATATTTTTAAAAAAGAAAAAAGAAATAAATGAATAAACTACAAACTGATGTATCTACATCTATACCAATATCTACACTTCATCTACATTTTCATCAACATCTCTATACCTACATATATATATTTAATTAATGAAAATGAATTTTTGATATATGCTACAACATAAATGACTCTCAAAATAATTATTGTAGGGAAAGAAGCCAAGCAATAAAAGTACATACTGCATCATTACATTAATATGGAATCATAGAAAGTGCAAAGCTTATGGGTGCCTTTGGAACAGGAGCAGCATTGCAGAGAGTAAGAACAAGGAAGGATTACAGAGGACTAAGAAATCTAGGAATGATTGACATTTCACTATCTTGAAGGTGGTTATAGTTTTATGGGCTTATGTATATGTCAAAAACTGTATTGTATCATTTAAGCACATGTAGTACATTTTATGTGAATTATACCCATGTACAGCCATTGAATAAAGTAAAATAATAGGAAATGACATATTATGTGAACAACAATAAAAAAAAATACTGGAGTGGTTATATTAATATCAGAAAAATTAGATTTTAAAACAAGGAACATTAAAGGGATAAAGAGGGATATAATGATGATAGAAAGGAGTCAATTAATCAAAAAGAAGAAAATACCCTAAAAGAGTATGTGCCTAACAACTCAGCTTCAAAATAAATGTAGCAAAAGAAAAAATAGAAAATAAAGGAGAAATAAAAAAAATACACATGTGTAGTTGAAGGTTCTAACACTACTCTCTCAATAAGTTGTAGAATAAATAAGTTTAAATATGATTTAGACAAGGCTATCAACTAACTGATCTAATTGATATTTACTGAGCACTCCACACATCTGACATAATAAACATTATTTTCAAGGGTGCATGTGTAATTTAACAAGATATACCATATTTTGCACCATTAAAAATCCCCAAGATTAAAATATTAAAATTATACAAAGCTTTTTCTCTAACCATAATAGAGTTAAACTAGAAATAAATTATAAAAATACATATTTAAGTCCCATTGTTTTAAAATTAAATAGCACTAATAAATAACAAAATGTCAAAATGGAAACCATATGAAAAATTAGAAAGTATTTTAATGGAATAAAAACACAACATAACCAAAATTTTGTGATGCTTCTAAAGCAATAGAGAAAAACCTATAGCATGAAATATTTGGAATAAGAAAGAAGAAAAATTTCCAATCAATTATCTAAGCTACCACATTAAGAAATTAAGGAAATAGCCCTGGGTGGTATGGCTGAGTGGATTGAGCACTGGCCTATGAAATGAAGGTGACTGGTTTGGTTCCTGGTCAGGGCACATGCTTGAGTTGCAGCTGGGTCCCCGGTTGGGGACATGTGAGAGGCAACCGATGGATGTATCTCTAGCACATCACAGGTTTCTCTCCCTTTGTTTCTTCCTCACTTCCCCTCTCTCTAATAATATAAATAAAATCTTTTAAAAAATAGGGAAATAGAGCAAATTATACCCATAGAAAGCAAAAAGTATGAAACCATGAAAATGAGAGTAGAAGTCAACTTGAAGCAAGCAGTATATAAAGAAGATGAATCAAAACACAGGCCGATCCTTTAAAACGTTCAAGAAAATTGATAGCACTATAGCCTGACTGATCAAGAATGAAAAAGAGAAATAAGTAATAAATTACCAATCAGAAGATGGTGGTGGAATAAGTAGCAGTGTTTGTCTGCTTGCTCCCCTCGTGGAAGGACTTGGAGTACAAACACAGAGTGGAGAGTGAGTGAGAATGCATTTCAGATAGGGCAAACAGAGACAGGAGCTGAGAGCAGTGTAGAAGAGGACAGAAACCATGACCTGCACTCTCCAAGCAGAGTCACCAGGATTCCCAGCCCCGTGCCTCCTCCTCACAGAAAGGGGCAGCTGCTGCTTGGCTCATTAGCCAGGATCAGCTTCAAGACTGTGCTCCCGCAGTAGTGCCCTAACCAGTGAAGTCTGGGAGGAAGTCAGTGAGAAGGTTTGGTGAAACAGTCGGAGGCATGAGAAGACAGAGGCCAGCCCTGACTGTGAGAACTGTGTGAATTAAGACTTGGTATGAACCCCTTGGCATGGCAACCCTCCACAAATGGGCATGTATACACAAAGGCTCTGCCAGAAAAAAATGCAGACCAGTGCTGCAGTTTGGAAGCCACACAGAGACTATTTTGGAAGAGGAGGGGAAAAAAAGACCTGAGACTGGGCAAGGACTATGGGCATACACATCAGATCGCTGGCATAGTAGGGCTACTAAACAAAAACGAAGAGCACTAGAGGACACCACAGGACCAGTGAGGGGTCCCAACGCAGTGCAACTCACAGTGGAGAGCTGTGGCAGACCCACGAGTGAGAGAATACCAGCCCCAGAATCCAGCTATATCTCCTCACAGACAACCAACCAGAAAAGAAGATATGAAGCCCATGGAACTTTGACAAGGGGTGGATCCAGAAAGAGAAGAAAGCAGTAAAAACCAGATGTTACTGGGATAAATTCCTCCATAGTGTTTTTCATGAGCTATTTTCTTGCCGTCCAAGTTTATGCATGTTAAGTCACTAGTTGTTATATTATAGTTTATTCCAAATATTATACGTTGCTCCTCCCTTGTATTACCTTACCTTAACATCAGTTTTCCTCTTCTTACTTTGGTCTTAAATCCTATCGTATCTCCCACTACAACTAGCATCCATTCTATCATCTTAAGTTTAAAAAAATTTTTTCCCTCTTAACCTGGTTTTCACTCCTCATTCTTAGTATACCTACTGCCTCTATCATCTCAAATTCACTTCTCTTTCCTTTGGACATCTCTTAAACTTTTCTTTCTTTCTTTTCTCCCTCTTATTCCCATCCCACCTGCATCAACCATAGCCCAAATGTTGTGCTGGGGAAAAGCTCTTTCTTTGATCAGTTTCCAACCTTCTCTCCCTCTTCTTCTTATCCTCTTCCTCCTCCTCCTCCTCATTCTTCTTCTTCTTCTTCTTCTTCTTCTTCTTCTTCTTCTTCTTCTTCTTCTTCTTCTTCTTCTTCTTCTTCTTCTTCTTTATTTTTTTGTTTTGTTTATGCTCCCTCTCACACTAAATATATAACATATAACTTCTGTATAAACCTAATACTATATGCTTCCACTCTCTCACTTCATTCTGCCTTCTCCCCTCCCTGTTTCTACATACAGTGTAAATATTACTTACTGTCTTGCATTGCCTTGTCCCTATTCGCTACTATTATTACTCTTCCACCTTCTTTCTCAAAAATCGTCTTTCTTTCAGTTAGCCAACTCTTATCTGTTTTTCCTTTAGTATAATCATTCTAATATCTTTACATCTATATTAATACTGGTTCATTTGCTGCAGATAGTGTGATTGTAGGTTGGGAATATTTTTGATGGTGTGAGTTTCTTGCCTGGGTTGGTTGTTTAGGTTTTAACAGCATCTCCACAAAATAATTCAAAACATGGTGGGCAGAGTGACTCTCAATCAACTAGTCAGAGGGAAGGTTCCACCAAAGAGCAACACAACAACAACCAAAACTGAACTACAACCAGACAGCCTAAACAAATGGAATAAAGGAAATGCCAAGAGCATCGGCTCAGAAGATCAAAGAGACTGCACCACTGAATCCCCCAGGTATGCTATTACAGAAGATCACATCACAAAAGTGGGAAATCAAGGCAGACAAATATAAGGAAAAAAACAAACAAACAAGAAGGGTCACATAAAATGAAGAGACAAAGAAATAATGCCCCAATTAAAGGATAAGAAGATTCCCCAGAAAGGCTGCTAGATGAAACAGAGGCAAGCAAACTACAAAACATGGAATTCAATATATGGTTATAAGGAAGCTCATTGAACTCGACAGACTCAGAGAAAACTACAACGAACTCCAAGGGAATTATCGAGAACTCCAGGAAAACTACAAAGAACTCCAGCGAAACTACAGTGAACTCCAGGGAAGCTACAAGAAATTTACTGAGAACTACACCAGCATTAAAAAGGACATAGAAGCTATCAAAAATACCCAGGGGAAAGTGAAGGATACAATTTCTGAGCTGAAGAACACAGTAGAAGAAATAAAAAATAGGCTAGAGGAAGCAGAGGATCAGATAAGAGAGCTGGAGAACAACATAGAAAAATATTCCCAAACAATGCAACAAAATAAAAAAGGAGTGGAAAAGAATGAAGAGAGTTTAAGAGAGCTGCAGGACAATACGAAACATAATAATATCTGTATCATAAGGATACCAGAAGGAGAAGAAAAGGAGCAAGAGATAGAAAAGAAAACCTGATTGAAAAGTAATGAAAGAAAACTTCCGGAACATGGGGAGAGAAAAAGTCTCACAAGTACAGGAAGCACAGAGGGTCCCAGTGAAGATGAACCTAAGGAGGTCTACTCCAAGACACTTCATAATTAAAATGCCAACATACAAAGACAAAAAGAGAATCATAAAGGCAGCAAGAGAGAAACAGCAAATAGCATACAAGGGAGCTCCGATAAGGCTATAAGCTGTTTTCACAACAGAAGCACTACGAGCCAGAAGAGATTAGCAAAAAATATTTCAAGCAATGAAAAACAAAGGCCTACACCCAAGACTACTCTACCCAGCAACGCTCTCTTTCAAAATAGAAGGGGAAATAAGAAGTTTCTGAGACAAAAGAAGACTAAAAGAATACATCTCCACCAAACCAGTATTGTAAGAAATACTAAAGGGACTGTTTAAGAAGAAGGAGAAAAAGAAAGAGATAGAGGAACACAGGTACAAAGGAGAAAAAATCACAATGAATAGGTACCTATGAATAATAACCTTAAAAGTAAGTGGATTAAATGCTCCAATCAAAAGACTTCTGGTGAAGATGGAGGCCTAGAAAGACATGCTGGGTCTCCCTCCACAACAAAGAAGGAATACAGTATTCCCTCATTTATCATCGGTATTACATTCTAGACCCCTCGCAAAGTAGGAACCTTATATTTATTTCACTCTTAAACCTACGTAACTTTAACAACATACATATACAGTACCGCAAAATCCCACGATAAAGCGAAAAATCCATGATAAATAATTGTGACAGCCCTTGCCCAAGTCACAGAGGCAAACACAGAAATATGAGGATACAGAGAAGCAGGGGCAGATCAAGGTTCCAGTGGCACAATTAAGCAATGAGCAGATAGCACGCCTAACGGATTAGGAGACAGATAATTTAACAGAAGCACAGTTTAAGGCATTGGTGATTAGGATGTTTACATCTCTAACAACAAAGATTAAACAGGACGGGGAAAGAATGAAGGCTATCCTGGTTGAAATGAAGGAAAATCCATTTGAAACAAGTGGTGAAGGCAAGAAAACCAGGGTTGAAATCAACAAATTGCAACATAATGAAGAAATAAACAGTCAACCAGTACAGAAGGAAGAAATGAGAATTAGAAAAAATGAGAAGAGGCTTAGAAACCTCTGGGACAGCTATAAATGTACCAATATCAGAATCATAGGGTTGCCAGAAGGTGAAGAGGGAAAGCAATAAATTGAAAAATTATGTGAAAAAATAATGAAGGAAAATTTCCCTAATTTGGGGAAGGATATGGACATATGGGTCCAGGAAACACAGAGAGTCCCAAACAAGCTAGACTCAAAGAGGACCACACCAAGACACATCGTAATCAAAATGCCAATGGTTAAGGATAAAGAGAGAATCTTAAAAGCAGCAAGAAAAGAGAGGAGAATTACTTACAAAGGAGTACCTATAAGTATTTCAACTGATTTCTCAAAAGGCAGTCAAGAAGGGACTGGCAGAAAATATTCAAAGTGATGAAAAGCAAGGCCCTACAACCAAGATTATTCTATCCAGCAAAGATATCATTCAGAATGGAAGGGAAGATAAAGCACTTCCCAGACAAAGTAAAGCTGAAGAAGTTCATCATCATCAAGCCATTATTATATGAAATGTTAAAGGGGCTTATTTAAGAAAAAGGATATCAAAACTATGAACATTGAATGAAAACAGTATCACAACTATCAACTAAAGAAGTTAGGGAATGGAACAAAGGTAAACTAAGCAGACAACTAGAATGGGAACAGAATCATAGGTATGGGGAGCATGTGGGAGGAAAGCAGTTGGAAAGGGGAAGAGGTAGAGGGAGGGAAATGGTGCAGGAATTAAGAAGCAAGGTAGGAGGGTGGGGAATAGACAAGGGGATGTTGAGAAGAGCTTTATGCACTACCCTTGGACAAAGGCTAAGGGTGGGGCACTGCTGTAGGGAGGGGGTTTCTGGGTGGAGCAAAGCAAAGAGAAAAGAAATTGGGACAACTGTAACAGCATAATCAATAAAACATACAGAAAAAGACATAGGGTAGCAGAATGGATAAGAAAACATGAACCCATATATGTTGTCTACAAGAGACCCACCTCAGAACAAAAGATTGACACAGACTGCAAGGAATAAGTTGGAAAAAAAGTATTTTAAGCAAATGGATGTGAAAAAAGGCTGGGGTAGCAATACCCATAGCAGAAAAAATGGATTTCACAACAAAGTCCATAAAAAGACACAGAGAAGGACATTTCATAATACTTAAGGGAACAATCCATCAAGAAGAGATAACCTTGGTAACATATATGCACCCAACATATGAACACCGAAATGTGTAAGAAAATCTTGGAGGACAACAAGAAGGATATCGACAGCAACACACCATAGTAGGGGAATATAACACCCCGTTGTTAACAATGGACAGACATTTGAAGCAAAGAAACACCAAGGATATTGAGCCATTGAACACCACTCTAGATTAAATAGACTTAACAGATATATACACAATCCTTTGTGCCAAAGAAGCAAAATACACGTTCTAATCAAGTGCACATAGAACATTTTCAAAGATAGACCACATGGTAGGGCACAAAACAAGCCTCAAGAAAATTGAAATTATATCACATATCTTCTCAGACCACAATGCCTTGGAACTAGAAATCCACCTCAAGGAAAAAACATGAAAACATTCAAATTCATGAAGAATGAATAGCATGTTATTAAATAATGAATGGAATAACAGTGACTTCAAGGAAGAAATAGAAAAGTTTCTGGAAAAAAGTGATAATGAGCATATAACAGCACAAAATCTATGAGACAGTGAAGGCAGTCCTCAGAGGGACATTCATAGCAATACAGGTCTACCTAAAAAGGATATAAAAATCTGAAATAAAAAATATAATATTACCACTACAAGATCTAGAGTAACAACAACACACAAAACTCAGAGTGAGTAGGAGAAAGGAAATCATCAAAACCAGAGCAGAATAAAATGATATAGAGACTAAACTAACAATTTAAAAGATCAACAAAAGTAGGAGCTGGTTCTTTGAAAAGATAAACAAAACCAACAAGCCTTTAACTAGACTCATCAAGAAAAAAAGAGAGGAATCAAATAAATAAAATCAAAATGAAAAAGGAGAAATCACAACTGATACCACAGAAATACAAAGAATTGTAATATATTACTATGGAGAACTATATGAAAAGAAATTTAACAACCTGGGAGAAATGGACAAATTTCTGGAAACATATAATCTTCCAAAACTGAATCAAGAAGAAGCAGAAAGCCTGAATAGACCAATAGCAATTAATGAAATTAGCAGTAATCAAAAAACTACCAACACACAAAAGCCTTGGACCAGATGGCTTCACAGGCGAATTTTACCAAACATTTAGGAAAAAAATAACTCCTATCTTTCTATTTTTCTCTACCTATTCTAAAACATCCAGGAAGAGAGAAGACTCTCAAACTCTTTCTATGAGGCTGGTATTATCCTAATTCCAAAACCAGGTCAAGACAGAAAAAAGAAGGAAAATTATAAGTCAATACCTATGATGAACATAGATGCTAAAATCCACAACAAAATATTGGCAAAGGGGATTCACAATACATTAAAAAGATCATCCACCACGAGCAAGTGGGATTCATACCAGGAATGCAAGGATGGTGGAATATTTGCAAAGCAGTAAACATAGTACACCACATAAACAAGATGAAAGACAAAATACACACGATCATATGAATAGATGCTGAAAAAGAATTTCATAAAGTATAACTCCCATTTATGATGAAAACTCTCAGCAAAAATGGGAATAGAGGGAGCATACCTCAACATAATAAAGGCCATATATGAGAAAACTAAAGTCAATATCATACTCAATGGGCAAAAACTGAAAGCTTTCCCCCTAAGATCAACATAGATTTGGACATTCTAGCCATAGCAATCAGAAAAGAAAAAGAAATAAAAGGCATCCAAATTGGAAAGGAGGAAGTAAAACTGTCATTATTTGCAGATGACATAGTAGTGAACATAGAAATCCTTATAGACTCCACCAAAAAACTACTCGACCTAACAACTGAATTTGGCAGAATAGAAGGGTACAAAGTCAATATTCAGAAGTCAAAGGCATTTCTTTACACCAAAAATAAAATATCACAGATAAAAAATATAATAAAATTCCATTACTACAGCAACAAGAAAAATAAAGCACTTAGAAATAAACTTAACATAGGAGGTAAAAGACTTGTACTCAGAAAACTACAGAACACTGAAGAAAGAAATTAAGGAAGATACAAATAAGTAGAAGCATATACCATGTTCATGAATGGGAGAATTAACATCATTATCATGTTCATACTAACCAAAGAAATTTATTGATTCAATGCAATCCTTACTAAAATACCAATGGCATATTTCACAGACCTAGAATAAATACTTCTAAAATTTATTTTGAACCAAGAAAAGATCCTGAACAAACTCAGCAATCTTGAGAAAGAGGAACAAAGTAGGATGAATCACAATACCTGATATAAAACTATTCTACGAGGCCATTGTAATGAAAACAGTCTGGTACTGTCATGAGAACAGATATATAGATCAGTGGATCAGAATGGAGAGTCCAGAAATAAACCCAGGTCTGTATAGTCAATTAATATTTGATAAAGGGGGAAGGAGCATAAAATGGAGTGAAAACAGCCACTACAACAAATGGTTGGGAGAACTGGACAGGGACATGGACAAAAAATGAAAATAGACCAACCACCAACTTGCACCATACACCAGAATAAACTCAAGATGAATAAAATACGTAAGTGTAAGTCATCACACCATAAAAGTCATAGAGGAAAACATTGGCAGGAAAATTTCAGAAATATTCCCACATAGCAATATTTTTGTCAACATATCTCCCAGGGCAAGGGAAATAAAGGAAAGAAAAAACAGGAGGAGGAAGATGGCGGAGGAGTGAGGGGAGACTGCACTCTCAGGCTCCCAAGACCCATCTGTAGTTTGGACTAATTGTAGAAAGAACATCTTAGTGAGCAGCTGGACACTGGCAGGAGTCGAGCCTTGGCACTTCTGGATTAGAGAAAAAGCATCTGGGAACAACCTGTTTAGTGAGGATAGTGGAAGAAAAAGGGACGAAACGGGATTCCTGACTGGGGTGGCTGCCTGAGCTGCAGCTGGAAGGACACGAAGGCTTTTTGGCGACCACAGCCTTCCCCAGAGGGGAGTCAGCAGGAAAGCGGATCTCTGCCCGCTGGCAGAGATGGGACTTGACCAGGTGGCATTGACGCTGGAAGACAGGAGACACTGTGCTGCTGTGCAAGTGAAAACGTAATTTTTCCTTCGTATTTTTCTCTTGTGAACTGCAGAGAGGGGGGAAAGTTTGGGGGTGATAGGACATTCTTGAGGAGCATAGGCGCAGAAGTGCACTCACCCACTCCTCAACCCTCCCCTTGGGTCACGTGGGCACGCATAGGGAAGTCCCCTCATTCACTGGCCCAGGTGCACAGGGCCGTGCATCCAGGTGCCCCTCGGACACACCCCAACGGACATAAGATCAGTGCCCCAACGGGTGCAGGGAGGGCCCACTGGGCACGAGAAGACTGTGTGCAGTCGCCCCTGGCCAGCTCCAGTGGGCGCCAGGCCAGAGTGCCAGGCCGGAGCATAGAGCACTTGCTCAGGCTCTGCTTGTGCCCACCAAGGCAGGCGAAGGAACGGTGGGTGGCTGCTGCGTGGGAACAGCGGGCACCAGTGACTCACAGACAGACACTCACTTCTACTGAGCACAAGTGTCCGGGGTCCTGCCCTAAGAGGTGAGAGACCAACTCCCAGTACACGGCACCCCAGGCCTGAGGCACACTCTCCAGCAGCTTTAGGTGCTCATGGGCGCTCGAGCACCTCACCTGCTTCAATAGGCGCCAATCGCTCACTTCCACTGTGCACAAGTGTCTGGGGCCCAGCACTGGCAGGCAAGAGACCAACTCCTGGAACGTGGTGCGGCAGGCCTGAGGCTAGCTCCCCTGCCGCCTTCGGTACGCACGGGTACACATGGGCGCGCGAGCGCAAAAGCACCTCGCCTGCTTCAATAGGCGCCAATCTTTCAATTACACTGTGCACAGTGTCTGGGGGCCAGCACTGGAAGGCGAGAGACCAACTCCCTGACTGCAGTGCAGCAGGCCTGAGGTGGGCTCTTGGGCGCCTTCCACGCAGGGGCACGTCAGCTAGCTCCAATGGGCACCAAAGGAATGTGTCGTGCCAGTCACCGCGCGCAAACCACTGCTGCAAGAAATAGGAACCTCTGACCCGACACATTAGACCAGCTGTGGACACAGAAAAAGAAGACAACACACAAAGGCTGAACTGAGTAAAAACATTCCTTTTTTTTCTTTTTTTTCTTTTCCTTTTTCTTTTTTCTTCCTGAAAGGGGAATGGAAGGAGGGAAGACGGGAAGGGAAGAAAGAAAAACAACAACAACTATATCTCTAATTTGTTTCATACCATCTCTCCTTCTCATCCTTCCTCTTTAACTGTTGTTTATTTGTTTGTGGGTCTAGTTTAGCCTCCTTTTCACTCTAAATAAATAGAATATAACTACTATGTAAATCCAATACTATACAATTCCACTTTCCTACTATATTCTGTACTCTTCACTTTTTTCTTCTATAATTATTAACATACAATGTGAATATTACCTGCTGTCTTGCACAGTCTCAACTATTATTAATCTATCACCCCTCTCTCAAAAATGATATTTTTCATCCCTAAAAACAACTTTTATCTATTCTTCCTATAGTATAAAAGCTCTAATCTCTCTATATTTATATTAATAGTGGCTCGTTGGCTGACGGTAGCAGGATATGGGGGGGGTATTTTTGAGGGTGCGGGTCTCCTGCCGGGGTTGTGTGTTTATGTTTTTAACAGCATCTCCACAAAAGAACTCAACACAAAGTGGATAGAGTGACTCAATCAACTAGCCAGAAAGAAGATCCTAACAAAGAGCATCTGAAATATAACCAGACAGCATAAACAAATGACATAAAGGGTACCCCAAGAACATCAGGCTCAGGAGATCAAAGAGACAGCACCACTGAAAATCCCAGATCTCCTTTAAAGAATCCCATACCACAAAGGTGGGAAGTCAAAGCAGACAAACCCAAAAAACAAATATAAACAAGGAGACTCCAACATGGTAAGATGCAGAAACAACCTCTCAATGAAAAGAAAAGAGGAATCCCCAGAAAGAGAGGTAGATGGAATAGACATAGCCCAAATGTCAGACACGGAAACAAAACAATGGTGCTGAAGAAGCTCAATATACTAGACAACCTCAAAAATAACTATGACAACCTCCAAGGAAGTTAACAACAGCTCCAAGAAAACTACAGGGAACTTGAGGAGAACCACAGCAGCATAAAAAAAGACATAGAAACTATCAACAAGAACCAGGAAGAAATGAAGAATGCAATCTCTGAACTGAAAAACACAGTAGAATCAGTCAAAAGCAGACAAAACGAAGCAGAGGACTGGTTTAGAAGATAATATAGAAAAAAATTATCAAACGATACAACAAAATGAAAAAAGATTGTAAAACTACGAACAGGTAAGGGAATTATGAAATATCACAAGGAAAAAAATATCAGACTCATTGGAATTAAAGAGGGATCAGAACAACAAGGAATAGATAAACTTATAGGAGAAATAGTGACAGAAAATTTTCACAACCTGATGAGAGAAAAAGTTCCGCAAGTCCAGGAAGCACAGAAAGTTCCAATAAAGAGGAACCCAAAAAAACCCGCTGCAAGGAACATCATAGTTAAAATGGCAACATTCCAAGACAAAGAGAGAATCCTAAAAGCAGCAAGAGAAAAACAGCAAATAACATACAAGGGAGCTCTGATAAGGCTATCGCTGATTTCTCAACAGAACCACTACAAGCCATAAGGGAATGGTCAAAAATATTTCAAGCAATGAAAAACAGAGGCCTACAACCAAGAATAATCTACCCAGCAAGGTTCTCATTCAAAATAAAAAGTTCTCAGACAAAGGAAGATTAAAAGAATATATCTCCACCAAGCCAGATTGCAGGAGACGCTAAAGGGAATATTCTAAGAAAAAAGGAAGAGAAAAAACAAAAAAAGAGAAGAGGAACAGAGATAAAAAAGGGAAATGAATAAATACATGTCAATAATAACCTTAAATGCAAACGGATTAAATGCTCCCATTAAAAGACATAGGGTAATGGAATGGATAAGAAAACAGGACCCACATATTTGCTGTCTACAAGAAACACACCTCAAAACAAAAGATTTACATAGACTGAAAGTAAAGGGGTATAAAAAAATATTCCAAGCAAATGGACCTGAAAAAAAAGCTGCGGTAGCAGTCCTCATATCAGACAAAACGGATATCAAAGCAAGGGCAATAAAAAGAGACAAAGAAGGACATTTCATAATGCTTAAAGGAACGATTCATCAAGAAGATATAACACTGATAAACATATATGCACCCAACATAGGAGCACACAAATACATAAAGCCAATACTAGAAGACCACAAGAAGGATATTAACAAAAACACACTCATAGTAGGGGACTTCAACACTCCATTATCAACAATAGACAGATCATCCAAGCAAAGAAGCACCAAGGATATACAGGCATTGAACAACACACTAAACCACATGGACTTAACTGATATATATAGAACTTTTCACCCCAAAGAAGCAAAATATACATTCCTTTCAGAGGCACATGGGACATTTTCAAAGATAGACCACTTGATAGGACACAAAACAAGCCTCAACAAATTCAAGAAAATTGAAATCATATCAAGCATCTTTTCAGACCACAATGCCTTGAAACTAAAAATCAACCTCAGGGAAAAAAATCAAAGACACACAAACTCATGGAGAATGAATAACATGCTCTTAAATAACGAATGGGTTAACAATGACATCAAAGAGGAAATCAAGAAATTTCTAGAAACTAATGACAATGAACACACAACAGCCCAAAATATATGGGACACAGGAAAAGCAGTCCCCAGTGGGAAGTTCATAGCAATACAGGCATATCTGAAAAGACTAGAAGAATCTCAAATAAAAAACGTAACCATAAAGCTACAAGAACTAGAACAACAACAGCAAACAAAGCCTAGGGCAAAAAGAAGAAAGGAAATCATCAAGATCAAAGCAGAATTAAACGACATAGAAATGAAACAAACAATCCAAAAAATCAACAAAACTAGGAGCTGGTTCTTTGAAAAAATAAACAAAATTGACAAACCTCTAGCCAGGCTCATTAAGAAAAAAAGAGAGAAGACCCAAATAAACAAAATTAGAAATGAAAGTGGAGAAATCACGACTGATACCTCAGAAGTACAAACAATTATAAGAAATTACTACAAACAACTCCATGGCAAGAAATTTGATAAGCTGGTAGAAATGGACAGATTTCTAGAAACATATAACCTTCCCAAACTGAATCAAGAAGAAGTAGAAAGTCTCAACAGACCAATAACAAAGAGGGAAATTGAAACAGTAATCCAAAATCTCCCTGCACACAAAAGCCCTGGACCGGATGGCTTCACAGGCGAATTTTACAAAACATTTAGGGAAGAACTAACTCCTACCCTCCTCAAACTATTTCAGAAAATTCAAGAAGAGGGAAAAATCCCAAACTATTTCTATGAAGCAAGTATTACCCTAATCCCAAAACCACGTCAGGACACAGCAACGAAAGAAAACTACAGGCCAATATCACTGATGAACATAGATGCTAAAATCCTCAATAAAATTTTGGCAAACAGGATCCAACAATACATCAAAAAGATCATACACCATGTTCAAGTGGGATTCATCCAAGGGATGCAAAGATGGTTTAATATTCACAAATCAATGAATATAATACATCACCTAAACAAAATGAAAGACAAAAATCACGTGATCATATCTAGAGATGCAGAAAAAGCATTTGATAAAGTACAACACCCATTTATATTGACAACACTCAGCAAAATGGGAATAGAGGGAGCATACCTTAACATCATTAAGGCTATATATGAGAAGCCTGAAGCCAACATCATACTCAATGGACAAAAACTGAAAGCATTCCCCCTGACATCAGGAACTAGACAAGGCTGTCCACTCTCCCCACTTCTATTCAACATAGTGTTGGAAGTCCTAGCCACAGCAATCAGACAAGACAAAGAAATAAAAGGCATCCAAATTGGGAAAGAAGAAGTAAAACTATCACTATATGCAGATGACATGATAGTATACCTAGAAAACCCTATAAACTCCACTCAAAGACTACTTGATATAATAAGTGAATTTGGCAAAATCGCAGGGTACAAAATAAATATACAGAAATCTAAGGCATTTCTGTACACCAACAATAAAATATCAGAGACAGAGGCAAAAAAGAAAATACCATTTACTATAGCAACAAGAAAAATAAAGTACCTAGGAATAAACTTAACCAAAGAGATAAAAGACCTGTACACTGAAAATTATGCAACATTGAAGAAAGAAATTGAGGAAGATACAAATAAATGGAAGCAAATACCATGTTCTTGGATGGGAAAAATCAACATCATCAAAATGGCCATACTACCCAAAGCAATTTACAAATTCAATGCAATCCCTATTAAAATACCAAAAACATATTTCACTGACCTAGAACAAATCCTCCAAAAATTCATATGGAACCAAAAAAGACCCCGTATAGCAAAAGCAATCTTGAAACAGAAGAACACAGCAGGAAGAATCACGATACCAGACATCAAACAATACTACAAAGCACTGTGATCAAAACAGTCTGGTACTGGCATAAGAACAGACATATAGATCAGTGGAACAGAATTGAAAGCCCAGAAACAAACCCAGGCCTCTATGGTCAACTAATCTTTGATAAAGGAGGAAAGAACATAAAATGGAGTGAGAAGAGCCTCTTTAACAAATGGTGCTGGGAGAACTGGACAGGGACGTGCAAAAAAATGAAACTAGACCACCAACTTACACCACACACAAGAATAAACTCAAGATGGATTAAAGACTTAAATGTAAGCCGTGATACCATAAAAGTCTTAGAGGAAAACATAGGCAGGAAAATTTCAGATATCACACGTAACAATATCTTCACGGATACATCTTACAACGCAAGAGAAATAAAGGAAAAAATAAACAAATGGGACTACATCAAACTAAAAAGTTTCTGCTCAGCAAAAGAAAACATCAGCAAGATGAAAAGGAAACAAACCATATGGGAAAACATATTTGCCTATGATATCACAGACAGGGGACTGATCTCCAAAATATATAAAGAGCTGATACGACTCAACATCAAGAAAACAAATAACACAATTAAAAAATGGGTAAAGGACCTGAACAAACACTTCTCCGAAGAGGACATACAAAAGGTCCATAGACACATGAAAAAATGCTCAACATCATTAGCCATAAGGGAGATGCAAATAAAAACCACAATGAGATACCATTTTACACCAGTCAGAATGGCCATAATCAACAAATCAACAAACAACTTGTGCTGGAGAGGATGCGGAGAAACGGGAACCCTGGTGCATTGCTGGTGGGAATGCAGACTGGTGCAGCCACTATGGAAAACAGTTTGGAATTTCCTCAAAAAACTAAAAATGGAACTGCCTTTTGAACCAGCAATTCCATTACTGGGATTATATCCGAAAAATCCTGAAACACCAATTCAAAAGAACCTATGCACTCCAATGTTCATAGCAGCACTATTTACAATAGCCAAGTGCTGGAAACAACCTAAATGCCCATCTGTAGATGAGTGGATCAAAAAACTGTGGTACATTTACACAATGGAGTTCTATGTAGCAGAAAGAAAGAAGGAACTTCTACCATTTGCAACAACATGGATGGAACTAGAGAGAATTATCCTTAGCGAAATAAGCCAGGCAACGAAAGAAAAATATGTTATGCTGTCACCTATTACAGGAAACTAATGAACAACACAAACAAATGAGCAAAATTGAACCAGAGGTATGTAAACAAGGAGTAGACTAACAGTAACAAGGGGGGAGGTGGGAGGGAGAAAAGGGGGTAAGAAGGGGAAGTGTAAAATCAAAGAACATGTATAAATGACCCACAGACATGGGCAACTGAGTGGGGACTGAATGTGGGGGAAGGGAGGGGCAGGATACAGGGAAGCAAGAGGGGAAAAAAAAAAAGTGAGACAACTGTAATGGAAAAACAAACAAAAAATTTTTTTTTAGTGGGGGAAAATGAAAATATGAAGAATGGAAATGCCAGTTCAGTGAATATTAGGACAAAGATTTTCCTTCACGTTGTATATTTTTCTCCCTATTTGATCTCTCCAGAGTTTGGCATTCTAAACAAGTAAGTAATGACTTAAGTTTCTTTGCATAGACCTAATAAGACCAGTTGTTAATAGAGGTTCCTTTTTCTGAACAAGCCTTTGACTGGAATGTCAAGCCTAAAGGAGACATGCTTGGGCTCATGTTGTTACCAAAAAGCCCTAAGGAACTGGGAATGACTTTCAAATGTAATAAAAGCCCGCGAAATAAAAGGCCTGCTGCCATGGTTGGTTGTGCGGTCCACAGCAATCTCTCCAGGGAAGGAACGAAGGTTGTTTTCCTGAAAGATGGCTAGAAGGGACCTTAAGGCACAATGGAAAACCAGAAAGACTTGGAAAGGACAGGTGTGTACAGGCAAGGATGAATGCCAGGTATGTGGCCCAGCTTCTGTGCACTGAAGAGCAGACTGAGGGCCACCCTAAATGTTCCTTGGGTAAGTTCCAGCAAAACAGAACTAAAGATCATAAGTGATCATTTGCTGCTCTTGTTATGCTTATGCAAATGAACAGGATAAATTAAAAATGGACTTAATGTAGTCCCTTTAAAGACAAGGAGAGTAATCTTAGGGAGAAAAATCAGTATTCAAGGAAAATCACAATGATCAGTGGCAGACTGTAAAGTAGGGCAGCTAACCGTCTTAAAAGTTTCTTCTCATTTAAAAAATGGTTTCACTTGAAAATTAAACCATATCTGTGATATCACCAAAGAGATTCAAGTTGCAGGCAAGTAGAATGTCAAGTGCCTTGCAACTGTATGTCTTCCCAATAAGACAGTCTTACAGATTTAGAGACTTTTTTGTTGGTTATGTTACATAAATTAACATGTGTTTTCTGTTTTCAAAGGGCATAAGCCTATGACCGCATTACCTGAGTGATTGTCTGTACGCATAAGCCTCACTTAATCCTCTCTGCAGCGCTGCCTCCGGAGACTCAACAGTTTGGCTGAACTAAATGGCTGAGTTGGTGAAGAATGGGGTGGTCTGTGGGCTTCACTTTAAAACTGAATTCTCTTTTCTATCCTAATGGCTTGGACAGAAAGGGCCCAGAGGTCTGAGAGGGGGGAAACATAAACTATTTCCCTCAGCCCAAACTAAATAAAATGGGCAAAAGGGTTTTGGACAGGAGAGATGTGCCTAGCACACCTTCCTCCAAAGAAGCCCTTTTTTTTTTTTTTTTTTTTTTTATTTTCTCCTAATGTGGAACATTGAAAAATTAATCCCTGCCTTTTGCCACCTAGTAGTTATGGATTGAATGATGCTTTTTAACCCTTTTTGCCAAATCTGTTGCCCCCAGAACACAACAAGGATGCCAGCCTGCTAAACCAAGCACGCCGTTGTCCGGAGACAGCCAACTGACCTGGAGTCTGCACAATCCTTCCCCATGTGGGAAGGCCACCCTCCCCTCCACACCCCCACTGTTATTAGGGATTTCTGGACCCAAGGGTAGGTAGGACGACGACCATGTCCAGCTTGAAGCAGCTAGAGGAGCTTGAGACCTTCGCCCATTGTCCTTTACAAGATTACAAAGGGTCTTAATATCTGAGAGGGAGGGATAGTTATTTTTTACGAACCATGGGTATGGACTTGGGGGGGGATGCTGGGGGAGGGAGATACTGGGTGGAGGGGAGTAAAGGGGAAAAAATTGGAACTACTGTAACAACATAATCAATAAAATATACTTTAAAAAAAAAAAAAAAAGAAAGCAAAATACCATATGATATCACCCAATACAGGAAAGTAAAGAGCAACACAAACAAACGAACTAAATAGGCAAAGACTAGAATAGTAGTCAGTAGGAGGGAGGGGAGAGGGAGAGAAGGAGGATAAGTAAGGGAAGGGTCAGGTCAAGGAACGTATATGAATGACTCATGGACATGGACAACGGGGAGGGATATAATTGTGGCAGAAGGGATGGGCTGGGAGGGGGGAGCAATGGGGGGAAAATGGGACAACTGTAATTGAATAACAAAAAATAAAATTAAAAAAAAAAAGGAAAGAAAGAAAAATCCCATTTACCATAGCAACAAGAAAAATAAAATACCTAGGAATAAACTTAACCAAGGAGGTAAAAGACCTGTACTCAGAAAACTACATAACACTGAAGAAAGTAATTAAAGAAGATACAAATAAATGGAAGCATATACCATGCTCATAGATGGGAAGAATGAACATCATTAAAATGTCCATACTATCCAAAGCAATCTATAGATTCAATGCGATCCCTATTAAAATACCAGCAACATATTTCACAGACCTAGAACAAATACTTCAAAAATTTATATGGAATCAAAAAAGAGCCCGAATAGCCACAGCAATTTTGAGGAAGAACACAGTAGGAGGAATCACAATACCTAATATCAAACTATACTACAGGGCCACGGTAATCAAAACAGTTTGGTACTGACATAAAAACAGACATATAGATCAATGGAACAGAATAGAGAGCCCAGAAATAAACCCAGGTTCATATGGTCAACTAATATTTGACAAAGGGGGAAAGAACATGAAATGGACTGAAAAGAGCCTCTTCAACAAATGGTGTTGGGAGAACTGGACAGGGACATGCAAAATAATGAAACTAGACCACCAACTTACACCATACACCAGAATAAACTCAAATTGGATCAAAGACGTAAATGTAAGCCGTAACACCATAAACATCCTAGAGGAAAAAATAGGCAGGAAAATTTCAGATATCCCATGTAGCAACATTTTCACTGATATATCTCCTAAGGCAAGGGAAATAAAGGAAAGAATAAACAAATGGGACTACATCAAACTAAAAAGTTTCTGCTCAGCTAAAGAAAACATCAGCAAGATGAAAAGGAAACCAACCACATGGGAAAATGTATTCACCAATGACATCTCATACAAGGGATTGATCTCCAAAATATATAAAGAACTCATACGACTCAACACCAAGAAGACAGACAACCCAATTAAAAAATGGGCAAAGGACCTGAACAAACACTTCTCCAAAGAAGGCATACAGAGGGCCCATAGACATATGAAAGTATGCTCAACATCACTAGCCATCAGAGAGATGCAAATAAAAACCACAATGAGATACCACCTCACACCAGTCAGGATGGCCATAATCAACAAATCAACAAATCAACAAACAACTTGTGCAGGAGAGGATGTGGAGAAACGGGAACCCTGGTGCATTGCTGGTGTGAATCCAGACTGGTGCAGCCACTACGGAAAACAGTTTGGAATTTCCTCAAAAAATTAAAAATGGAACTGCCTTTTGAACCAGCAATTCCATTGCTAGGATTATATCCGAAAAATCCTGAAACACCAATTCAAAAGAACCTATGCACTCCAATGTTCATAGCAACACTATTTACAATAGCCAAGTGCTGGAAACAAACTAAATGCCCATCTGTAGATGAGTGGATCAAAAAACTGTGGTACATTTACACAATGGAGTTCTATGTAGCAGAAAGAAAGAAGGAACTTCTACCATTTGCAACAACATTGATGGAACTGGATAGAATTATGCTTAGCAAAATAAGCCAGGTAACAAAAGAAAAATACTTTACGCTGTCACCTATTACAGGAAACTAATGAACAACAAAAACAAATGAGAAAAATTGAACCAGAGCTATGTAAACAAAAAGTAGACTAACTGTAACAAGGGGGGAGGTGGGAGGGAGAGAAGGGGGTAAGAAAGGGAAGGGTCAAGTCAAAGAACATGTATTAATGACCCACGGACGTGGGCAACTGAGTAGGGACTGAATGTGGGGGAAGGGAGAAGCAGGGTACTGGGAAGCAAGAGGGGGGAAAAAGTGAGACAACTGTAATGGAAAAACAAAAAAATTTTTTTTAGTGGGGTAAAAATGAAAATATGAAGAATGGAAATGCCAGTTCAGTGAATATTAGGTCAAAGATCTTCCTTCACGTTGTATATTTTTCTCCCTATTTGATCTCTCCAGAGTTTGGCATTCTAAACAAGTAAGTAATGACTTAAATTTCTTTGCATAGACCTAATAAGACCAGTTGTTAATAGAGGTTCCTTTTTTTTGACCAAGTCTTTGACTGGAATGTCAAGCCTAAAGGAGAGATACTTGGGTTCAAGTTGTTACCAAAAAGCCCTGAGGAACTGGGAATGACTTTCAAAGGTAATAAAAGCCCGCGAGATAAAAGGCCTGCTACCATGGTTGGTTGTGCAGTTCACAGCAATCTCTCCAGGGAAGGAATGAAGGTTGTTTTCCTGAAAGATGGCTAGAAGGGACCTTAAGGCACAATGGAAAACCAGAAAGACTTGGAAAGGACAGATGTGTACAGGAAAAGGATGAATGCCAGGTATGTGACCCAGCTTCTGTGCCCTGAAGATCAGACTGAAGGTCACCCTAAATGTTCCTTGGGTAAGTTCCAGCAAAGCAGAACTAAAAATCATAAGTGATCACTTGCTGCTCTTGTTATGTTTATGCAAATGAACAGGATAAATTTAAAAATGGACTTAATGTAGTCCCTTTAAAGACAAGGAGGGTAATCTTAGGGAGAAAAATCATTATTCAAGGAAAATCACAATGATCAGTAGTAGACTGTAAAGTAGATCAGCTAACTGTCTTAAAAGTTTCTTCTCATTTAAAATATGGTTTCACTTGAAAATTAAACCATGTCTGTGATATCACCAAAGAGATTCAAGTTGCAGGCAAGTAGAATGTCAAGTGCCTTGCAACTGTATGTCTTCCCAATAAGACAGTCTTACAGATTTAGAGACTTTTTTGTTGGTTATGTTACATAAATTAACATGTGTTTTCTGTTTTCAAAGGGCATAAGCCTATGACCGCATTACCTGAGTGATTGTCTGTACGCATAAGCCTCACTTAATCCTCTCTGCAGCGCTGCCTCCTGAGACTCAACGGTTTGGCTGAACTAAATGGCTGAGTTGGTGAAGAATGGGGTGTTCTGTGGGCTTCACTTTAAAACTGGTTTCTCTTTTCTGTCCTAATGGCTTGGACAGAAAGGGCCTAGAGGTCTGAGAGGGGGGAACATAAACTATTTCCCTCAGCCCAAACTAAATATAATGGGCAAAAGGGTTTTGGACAGACGAGATGTGCCTAGCACACCTTTCTCCAAAGAAGCCCCCCCCTTTTTTTTCCCTAATGTGGAACATTGAAAAATTAATCCCTGCCTTTTGTCATCTAGTAGTTATGGATTGAATGATGTCTTTTAACCCTTTTCGCCAAATCTGTTGCCCCCAGAACACAACAAGGATGCCATCCTGTTAAACCAAGAGAGCCAACTGACCTGGAGTCTGCACAATCCTTCCCCATGTGGGAAGGTCACCCTCCCCTCCACACCCCCACTATTATTAGGGATTTCTGGACCCAAGTGTAGGTAGGACGACGACCATGTCCAGCTTGAAGCAGCTAGAGGAGCTTGAGACCTTTGCCCATTGTCCTTTACAAGATTACAAAGGGTCTAAATATCTGAGAGGGAGGGATAGTTATGTTTTACGAACCATGGGTATGGACTTGGGGGGGATTGCTGGGGGAGGGAGATGCTGGGTGGAGGGGAGTAAAGGGGAGAAAATTGGAACTATTGTAACAATATAATCAATAAAGAAAAGCTGAAGGAAAAAAAAAAGAAAAACCAGGGATCACCTCAACAAATTGGAATAAAGGGAAGGAACTAACAGTCAACCAATGCAGAAAGAGGAAATGAAATGTGAGGAAGATGAGAAGCTCAGAAACCTCTGGGACAACTATAAGAGAAGAAATATCCAAATTATAGGGTTGCCAGAAGGTGAATAAGAACAACTAGAAATTGAAAAATTATGTGAAAAATTAATGAAGCAGAACTTCCCTAACTTGGGGAAGGAAATAGACTTACAGGTACAGGAAGAACAGAGAGTTCCAAATAAACTGGACCGAGGGAGAACCACACCAAGACACATTATAATCAAACTGTCAAAAATTAAGGATAAAGAGAGAATCTTAAAAGCAACAAGAGAGAAGAAAAGAATTATGTACGAAGGGGTCCCGATTAGACTATCAGCTGATTTCTCAAAGGGGGCTCTGCAGGCAAGAAGGGACTAGCAAGAAATATTCAAAGTAATGAAAAGCAGAAAACTGCAACCACGATTACTCTATCCAGCGAAACTGTCATTCAGAATAGAAGGGCAGAGAAAGTGCTTCCAGAAAAATGTAAAACTAAAGGAGTTCATTAGATTCATATCACTGTTATATGAGATGTTGAAGGGACTTGTTTAGAAGAAGAGGATCAAAGCTATGAACATTGAAGTGAAAACTGTGCCCTGGCTGCTGTAGCTCAGTGGATTGAGCATCGGCCTTCGAGTCAAGTGTCTCTGGTTCAATTCCCAATCAGAGAAACTGACTAGGTTGCACGTCAGGTCCCCAGTTTGGGGCACAAGTGAGAGGCAACCACACAGTGATGTTTCTGTCCCTCTCTTTCTCCTTTCCCCTCTCTCTAAAAATCAATAAATAAAGAAACAAACAAATAAATAAATAATTTAAAAAATGAAAACTGTATTACAACAACCAATCCCAGAAGCTTGGGAATCTAAACAAATGAAAACTAAGTAGGCAATGAGAGTGGGAAAAGAATTATAAGTATTGGGGAACATATTGGGGGGAGGACAGCGGGGGAAAGGGGGGAAAGGGAGGAAGATGATGCAGGAGTTAAGAAGCATGGTAGAAGGGAGTGGAGTATACAGGAAGATGTTGAAAAGAATTATATGCACAATCAATGGGCATGGACTAAGTGGGGAACAACTGGCGGGGGGTGTCACTGGTTGGAGGGGAGAAGAGAGAAAATAAATTGGGACAATTGTAATAGCATAATCAATAAAACATATTTTAAAAAAAGATGTTCAATTCCTGACTGGTGTAGCTCAATGGGTTGGGTATTGTGCTGCAAACTGAAAGGTTCCCAGTTCAATTCCCAGTCAAGGCACATGCTTGGGTTACTGGCAAGGTACCCGCTTGGAGGCATGCGAGAGGCAATCAATTGATGTTTCTCTCCCACCCTGATATTTTTCTCTCTTTCTCCCACTTTTCCCCTTCTTCTAATTAATTAATTAATTAATTAATTAATTAAATTTAAAAAAAAGAAAGAGTTTGGTAGTCTTTTCTCTTCTTGGATTTTTTGGGATAGTTTGAGAAGGTTAGGAATTTGTTGTTTACTAAATGCTTGGTAAAATTCGCCTGTGAAGCCAACCAATCCAGGGCTTTTGTGCGCTGGGAGTTTTTTTATTACTGCTTCAATTTCACTAGTTGTTATTGGTTTACCCAGGTTTTCTGTTTCTTCTTGATTCAGTTTTGGAAGATGATATGTTTCCAGAAATTTGTCCATTTCATCCAGGTTGTCAAATTTTTTTCATATAGTTGTTCATAATACTTTCTTACAATCCTTTGTATTTCTATGGTATTGACTGTAATTTCTCCTATTGTATTTCTGTTGTTTTTAAGTATTTTTTATTGATTATGTTGTTACAGTAGTTCCAATATTTTTCTCTTTGCTACCCTCCCCCCAGTACTCCCCTTCCCATCAGCAGTCCCATGCCCCCTTAGTTCATGTCCATGGGTCGTGCATATAAATTATTTGGCTTCACCCTTTCTTATATAATTCTTAACTTCCCCCTGTCTATTTTGTACCAACCAATTATGCTTCTTAATCCCTGCACCATATTCCCATTTCTCCCCCTACCCACTTTCAGCTGGTAACCCTCCAAATGATCTCTATACCTATGATTCTGTTCCTATTCTGGTTTGCTTAGTTGGATTTTGTTTTTATTTTTTAGATCCAGTTGTTGATAGTTGTGAGTTTGTTGTCATTTTAGTATTCATAGTTTTGATCTTCTTTTTATTAAGTAAGTCCCTTTGACATTTCATATAATAATAGCTTGGTGATGATGAACTCCTTCAGCTTCGCCTTGTCTGGAAGCACTTCATCTGCCCTTCCATTCTAAATGATAGCTTTGCTGGATAGAGTAATCTTGGTTGTAGTTTTCTTTTTATCACATTGAATACTGCTTGCCAGTCCCTTCCTGCTTGCAAAGTGTCCTCTGAGAAATCAGCTGATAGTCTTATAGGCAACCCCCTTAGTCAACTCTCTGCCTCTCTCTTGCTGCCCCCAGGACTCTCTCTTTATCTTTCACCTTTGGCATCTCAATCATCATGCGTCCTGGTGTGGTCCCCTCTGGATGCAAATCGCCCGGGACCTTCCATGCTTCCCGGACCTGTATGTCCATCTCCTTCACAAAATTTGGGAAGTTTTTCTCGTTTTTAAAAATTCTGGCTTCCTCATTCTGCACTGGTTGACTGTTTTTTTCTTCCTTATGTTCCAAATCATTGATTTTAACCCCGGTTTCCTTCCCTTCATCATTGGTTTTGTGTGGATTTTCATTCATTTCACTTAGGATAGCCTTCACTTCTTCCCTTATGCATCTGCTATACCCAAGCATATCTGTCAAGCCTGTGAGCATCTTTATCACCAGTATTTTGAATCCTGTGTCTGTTAGGTTGTCTATCTCCTCATCTGTTAGGTTGGCTATCTCCTCATCAGTTAGTTCTCCTACTGGAACCTTGATCCATTCCCCCTTTTGGGCCATACTTCTCTGTCTCCTCATTCTTGCAGGCTCCTGTGTTTGTTTGTCTCTGCATCCCAGGTAGAGCTGTTGCTCCTGTTATGTTGTAAGGAGCAGAGCCTTAGAGATTTGTCAGTACAGGGCAACCTGTTTTACCACGTTGTGGCACTGTATGTTGGGGCGGGGACCAAGAGGGAACAATGCCACCTACCTAGCACTCACCCCTTTTCCAGGCACCTCTCCCACTTCTGCACCAAGCTGGCGCCCCTCTAGCTGCTTCCCTGGCCATCATTCCCAGAGTGGGTGGATCTGCAGCCATTCTAGGACTGTGGGGGTCCTTCAAACATGTGGACTCTGCTGAGAGGCAGGCAGTTTCTTACTCTGCCCCAACCCCTACTGGTCTGCACAATCAGAAGCCATGAGGCTTGATTTGCTCTGGTGCTGGGACTGTGAGCTTCGAGGGCCAGTGAGGAGCTGGAAATGCTCCCTAGGTGTCCCTCCCAACTTTAAAATGTGTGACTGCACTTTCTGTCATCCAGACACTTCCACTGCTGCTGTTGCCACCACACCACGTCCTCTATGCCTTGGCTCCACTCCCTCTACCTGTATGGATGAGTATTTCTTCTTTATATCTTTGCTTGATGGACTTCCAGGTAGTTTGATTTTCTGGAACTTCTGGTTGTTTTTAGTTTTGAGGTTGTTTTATTACTTCTTAGTTGTGGAGAGAGACGCAGCATATCTTATTTTATTTCTGATTTTATTTATTTGGGTCTTTTCTTATCTATTTGTAAGAAAAGGAGACTAGGAAACAGAGAAGCTAAGGAAAATGCTTACAGCTATACATTGCTTCAGTAGCAGAGACACACTCCAACCTCAACTAAGTTAATGAATTATTCTCTTTTTGGAAATAATGTAAATACACCACTATTTCCATCTATGAAAAAATATATAGCAGCTGGAATGTGGATCATAGTATATGTCTTGGTTTACTTTTCACTGAGAAACATAAAAACTTTTCTTCACTTATGTATTGACATGACTGTCTCACCTGGCTTTACTCCTCTGTATCCCAGGAAGAGTGTGGTGGCTTCTTGAATAAGATACCCCATGATTAATGACAAAGGGGATTTTCTCTTTTGCTTCTTCATTCTGAGATGAGATACATCAATAAGCAGTTGTATCTCTCTAAATAAAATTTCTATGTGTGAGAGGAACTGTCTATATTTGTGGACACTGATAAATTTGTGTGCTCCTTGTCAACCCTCATTAAATTTCTCTTTAAAATTCTTAATCTATCATATTTTATGAGTAATATAGATAAACATTCTTATCCACTGACAGTGTGTAGCTTCTAGCATTGACTGAGGAAAGCAAATTCAGAAATGTCACTGGTTCAAATTCACTTCTCAGTAACTACCAACCAAGGCAGTCTGTGAGACTTCAATCTCCAGTCAGGACTGTTTTCTGTCTTGCTGTTATCCATATATATTTTTTTTTCATGTATTATTCTGTCTGTTTTAGGCCAGACACTAATTCTACATGAGGCTTGTCTTCCTCTGTACCTGAAGAGTTTGATATCTCTGCCTTCACCTACCATGATATTTATTCAAAGTACCTGAGGGTTCATGGGCATTTCACCCACAACACTTACCCTAATGACAGCCCGTTGTAACAAGATTATCTTTGGTCACAACTTACTGTTAAGCAAAGGAAAAAAATATTTTCCCATATATTGCTTTGGCCCTGTGTTCTGTATAGAGACAACACAATGTCAGGTTCTGACACCTTCTCTTACTTCATTCAGTTGTAGCAATGTGAATCACATCTTAGACTTTGTGGTCTGGTATGATGCTGAAGATCTAATAATAAAATAAATGTGTAATGGAAAATATATATTAATCTTATGACTCAAATGCCAAGAAACTTTCTTGTTGACTAGGTTTGAGCTGATTTATGCCTGGAGGGTGAGGTAATAAAACTGTGATAGGAACTGATAGGATCTTATGTGCATCAGGGTCTACTACCAAAAATACCATGACATAACTTTCATAGCACTGAGTGTGTTTCCATTTGCTAATGGGCACAAATATTGAAAGCATTCTTGGCATAGCTGTCAGTCCCAAAGCATTCAGTGAGGGATATCTCTGATAACTCCTCCCTGTCCTTGAGTGCAGTGGCCACCTGTGGGAACTGATTATTGGAGGTAATTTTGGAGACTTGTAAATTTTGGCATCACTTTGGGATCACACATATGGTATTGTTGATTCTAAGTGAATTCTGACAGTGGTTTTGTTAGGAAATCTGAGCCTATAAACAATCCTAAATGTTCTCCATTACCATTCTTTGAAAATTCTGTTCCATAAAATGCCTTCTGTTTAAAGGTTGCTAGTATGTTCTCTAAAGTGATTTTATGCATTCATAAGTTGGAGTGGTATAGGCTGGAGTGGCCCACTTCTCAGTTATGAATCTGACTCTGATAGTGAATGTATATATTCCATTTTCCATACAATGTGACACTAATTCAGGAAATATGGTAATATTTGGTTTTGTGACAACTCTTTATGCCATTGTTTCCTGATGGATGGGTCTGATAGAATTATAGGCAAAAAAGGTGAGGAATCTGCATCAATTACAGGCCTATTGAAAGTCTATCATCATAGCATGTTTGTATGTGTCTATGTTTGGAATTGAGGTAATTTATTGGGATATGAGGGTGCTTGATCTTTACTGTTTTGTGGGAGACACATTGATGGTTCTTCCTAAGTAGGGCCTGAAGATACTGAGTCCCCAGCCAGTGATTTTCTTACCTTGATTATGTACTAATATGTTAAGACCCCTATGCTGCAGTGCAACTGAATATCACTTTAATAAAACAGAGGTCTCTGTACCTTTCTAAGAAAGTATCCTTGTTTAAGAAAAATTTTGTCTGGTACTTTAAAGATGCATCGTGTGTCATTGTATATCTACCTGAATAATAACTATTTTCACACTTTAAGAAATACACACAAACGATGTAAAACAGGAGTTGGCAAAATTTCTAAGTCAAATGCCAGGTATTAGATAAGCTATATTTTTGGGCCAATTACTCAACTCTGCCTTTATAACAAGAAAGCAGCTGTACACATCAAAATAAAAAATGAGGGTGCTATGGTGCAGTAAAATTGATTTCTTTAAAGTATCATGCTAGATACAGCCATCACATCTTAGTTTGCTGACCTGTTATAAAGGATTATATTTTAAATATTTGGAAAATCTAATGTTTTTTCTGTAGGCTTCAATACATCATCATCTTTCTTAACACCTACAATAGCTATGCATCACTTTGGAAACCAGTTCTCTGTAGGAATGTTTCACCTGTAGCATAAAGCACAAGGCCTTTAACACAGACTGTTTTATGTCAGTTTGGGTGACTGCTAGTAGATGTTGCTGAAGATGCAGTTAATATTTCAATCTATCAATTATGCCTGGAAAGAGATGCACAGTCTCTTCAGTACTTATTACTGCCTTCTTTGTATGAAATATACTTTCAAAGGAAACAAATATTAGATAAAGTTATCTGAATCTCACAATCAACATTCCTTAGAGTGTGCACAGATGCTGTGTCCAGGACTCTGAGAACCTTGTTTGCTCTTTCCACCTGTTTGGGCTGATCATTGATAATGCCACAGGGAGTCAGGAAATCAAGAGGAGAGAGAAGCAGGTTGCACTTCCTTCCTGATTTATTTTGCTACCTGAGTCATCCCAACAAAGGCTCGTTACCCAGCTGTGTCATGTGGTTTTTATAGGGGCAAGGAGGAACATTTGCAAATTTTCTTTTTATTCCACAGACATTAGACATTGCATCCCTTCATAAAATATGCTCAGGGTCACTAATATTTAGGAAAATAATATTTAAAGCTACAGCATGTAATAATTTACATCTATTAGAATGGATATTACCCCAAAATAGAACAAAACAGAAAATATCAAGAATTGGCAAGAATATAGACAAATTGGGATGCTTGTGTATTGCTGGTGGCAATTTAAAATATGGTTGCCATTATGGAAAAAAGTATGAATGAACATCAAAAAGTTAAAAATATAGTTCAAGTCAAGGTCTTGGACAGATATTTGTGGACTTACGTTAACAGCAACATTATTCATAATAACCAAAATGTGGAAATAATCTATGTCTATTGTAAGAATAATTAATAAACAGAATGTGTTACATATGAGCAATGTAAAATTATCCAGTCTACAAAAGGAAGAAGATTCTGACATATGCTATAATACTGGTTCTTATAGAAATTATGCTAAATGAAATAAGCTAGTCACAAAAAGACCAGTAATCTACGATTCCACTTTTATGTGTCCGAAAGTATGATACCTTAAGTTCATAGAGTAGTCAAATTCATAGGGACAGATAGTAAAATGGTAGTTTCCAGGAGATGAGTGGTGGATGGAATAGGGAATGATTATTTAATGGGTACAGAATTTCAGTTTTAAAAAGTGAAAATAATTCTGGAGATGAATGGTGGTGATCTTTGTAGAACTGTATAAATGTACTTAATTCCACTGGACTATACACTTAAAATGGTTATAGTAAATTATATATATATAATTATATATAAATAAAAATCACAAAATCACAATTAAAAATAAAAGATTGTTTGAGGCACAAGTCTTTGGCCTGGACCTGCATATCTTCATTCCTATATTGTGGTTTAAAATATTTTGTTGTTTCCCAATGCCAGATCTGTGGCTGTTATAATAGAAAGAAGTAACTGCAAAGCAAGAAGAAAATCAATTGTACTACAATACTTCAACATAAAATGATTATAAAACCATGTTTAGTAAAATATGTTTATTAAATGTTTTTACACAATATGACCCCAATCACTATAGATCTTGATTCTCATTCCAACTGGTGTCCAGCAGAGTCTTTACCTTGCTCAGCACTTCTGAAGTGACTGCTCTTCCAGGGCTTAAAGGGCATTGATGTAGTATAGTAATTCAGGTACTGTCAATCCAAAAATAAAAAGCAGGAAAAAAAATTAAATTAATTAAATTGGTTTGATTAACAATTTTCCTAACTCTATAACAACACTACTCTGAAAGACAAATGCTAATTTCATCCATATTGTAGATACACTTATTTTCTTTTTTCCTTTGTTTTCTGAAGGACAATTTATTTATTTTTCAGTATATTTTACTGAGTATGTTGTTACAGTAGTCCCAGTTTTTTCCTCTTTGCTCCCCTCTGCCCAGTAACCCTCTCCCCTCCAGCAATCCCACCCCCCTTAGTTTACGCCCATGGGTCATGCATATAAGTTCTTTGGCTTCACCCTTTCCTATATTATTCTTAATTTCCCCCTGTATATTTTGTACCAGCCAATTATGCTTCTTAATCCCTGCACCATTTCCCCATTTTTCCCCTTCCCCTTCCCGGCTGATAATCCTCCAAATGATCCTCATACCTATGATTCTGTTTCTATTCTGGTTTGCTTAGTTGGATTTTGTTTTTAATTTTTTAGATTCATTTGCTGATAGTTGTGAGTCCATTGTCACTTCAATGTTCATAATTTTGATCTTTTTCTTAAGTCGCTTTGACATTTCACATAACAATTGCTTGCTGATGATGAGCTCCTTTAGCTTTACCTTGTCTGAGAAGCACTTCATCTGCCCTTCCATTCTAAATGATAGCTTTGCTGAATAGAGTAATTTGGTTGTAAGTCCTTGCTTTTCATCATCTTGAATACTTCTTGCCAACCCCTTCTTGCATGCAAAGTTTCTTTTGAGAAATCAGCTGATAGTCTTATAGGAACCCCTTTGTATGTAACTCTCTGCTTTCCTCTTGTTGCTTTTAAGATTCTCTCGTTATCTTGAATCTTTGGCATTTTCATTATGATGTATCTTAGTGTGGTTCTTTTTGGGTCTAGCTTGTTTGGGATTCTCTTTGCTTCCTTAACTTGTATGTCTATTTCCTTCACCAAATATAGGGAGTTTTCTTTCATTACTTTTTTTTTTATTTTTTTTTTATTTTTTGGTTATTCAATTACAGTTGTCCCATTTTTCCCATTGATCCCCCCTCCCAGCCCATCCCTTCTGCCACAAGTATATCCCTCCCCGTTGTCCATGTCCATGAGTCATTCATACACGTTCCTTGACTAGACACTTCCCTTACTTATCCCCCTTCTCTCCCTCCCCCTCCCCCCTACTGACTACTATTCTAGTCTTTGCCTATTTAGTTCGTTTGTTTGTGTTCCTCTTTAGTTTCCTGTATTGGGTGATATCATATGGTATTTTGCTTTCTTTGCCTGGCTTATTTCACTAAGCATAATTCTCTCTAGTTCAATCCATATTGTCGCAAATGGCAGGAGTTCCTTCTTTCTTTCTGATACATAGTATTCCATTGTGTAGATGTACCAACGTTTTATAATCCACTCATCCACAGACGGGCACCTAGACTGTTTCCAGCACTTAGCTATTGTAAACAGGGCTGCTATGAACATAGGGGTGCATAAGTTTTTTTGAATTAGGGTTTTAGGATTTTTCGGGTATAATCCTAGCAGTGGAATCGCTGGTTCAAATGGCAGTTCCATTTTTAGTTTTTTGAGGTAATTCCATACTGTTTTCCATAGTGGCTGCACCAGTCTGCATTCCCGCCAACAGTGCATTAGGGTTCCTGTTTCTCCAAATCCTCGCCAGCATTTGTTGTTTGTTGATTTGTTGATGATGGCCATTCGGACAGGTGTAAGGTGGTATCTCATCGTGGTTTTTACTTGCATCTCTCTGATGGCCAATGATGTTGAGCATTTGTTCATGTGCCTATGGACCTTCTGTATGTCTTCTTTGGAGAAGTATTTGTTCAGGTCCTTTTCCCATTTTTTAATTGGGTTGTTTGTTTTCTTGATGTTGAGTCATATAAGCTCTTTATATATTTTGGAGATCAGTCTCCTTTCTGAGATATCATTGGCCAATATGTTTTCCCATATGGTTGGTTTCCTTTTCATCTTGCTGATGTTTTCTTTTGATGAGCAGAAACTTTTTAGTTTGATGTAGTCCTATTTGTTTATTTTTTCCTTTATTTCTCTTGCCTTAGGAGATGTATCCGTGAAGATATTGTTACGTGGGATATCTGAAATTTTCCTGCCTATGTTTTCCTCTAGGACTTTTATGGTATCACAGCATACATTTAAGTCTTTAATCCATCTTGGGTTTATTCTCGTGTGTGGTGTAAGTCGGTGGTCTAGTTTCATTTTTTTGCATGTCCCTGTCCAGTTCTCCCAGCACCATTTGTTAAAGAGGCTCTTCTCACTCCATTTTGTGTTCTTTCCTCCTTTATCAAAGATTAGTTGACCATAGAGGCCTGGGTTTATTTCTGGGCTTTCAATTCTGTTCCACTGATCTATATGTCTGTTCTTATGCTATTACGTGGTCTAGCTTTGAAAATATTTCATGTGCCCTTGAAAAGAATGTATATTTTGCGTCTTTGGAGTGAAAAGTTCTATATATATCAGTTAAGTCTATGTGGTTTAGTGTGTTGTTCAATGCCTGTATATCCTTGGTGTTTATTTGCTTGGATGATCTGTCTATTGTTGATAATGGAGTGTTGAAGTCCCCTACTATGAATGTGTTGTTGTTAATATCCTTCTTGTGGTCTTCTAGTATTTGCTTTATGTATTTGGGTGCTCCTATGTTGGGTGCATATATGTTTATCAGTGTTATATCTTCGTGATTAGTCGTTCCTTTAAGTATTATGAAATGTCCTTCTTTGTCTCTTTTTATTGCCCTTGCTTTGAAATCCGTTTTGTCTGATATGAGGACTGCTACCCCAGCTTTTTTTTCAGGTCCATTTGCTTGAAATATTTTTTTATACCCCTTTACTTTCAGTCTATGTAAATCTTTTGTTTTGAGGTGTGTTTCTTGTAGACAGCAAATATGTGGGTCCTGTTTTCTTATCCATTCCGTTACCCTAAGTCTTTTAATGGGAGCATTTAATCCATTTACATTTAATGTTATTATTGACATGTATTTATTCATTTCCCTTTTGTATCTCTGTTCCTCTACCCTTTTTTTTGGTTTTTCTCTTCTTTTTTCTTAGAATATTCCCTTTAGCATCTCTTGCAATGCTGGTTTTGTGGAGATGTATTCTTTCAGTCTTCCTTGGTCTGAGAAACTCCTTATTTCACCTTCTATTTTGAATGAGAGCCTTGCTGGGTAGAGTATTCTTGGTTGTAGGCCTTTGTTTTTCATTGCTTGAAATATTTTTGACCATTCCCTTCTGGCTTGTAATGTTTCTGTTGAGAAATCGGTCGATAGCCTTATTGGGGCTCCCTTGTAAGTTATTTGCTCTTTTTCTCTTGCTGCTTTTAGGATTCTCTCTTTGTCTTGGAATGTTGCCATTTTAACTATGATGTGCCTTGGAGTGGGTTTCTGGGGATTCCTCTTTATTGGAACTCTCAGTGCTTCTTGGACTTGCATAACTTTTTCTCTCATCAGGTTCAGAAAATTTCTGTCACTATTTCTCCTATCAGATTTTCAATTCCATGCTCCTTTTCTTCTCCCTCTCTTATTCCTATGATCCTTAAATTATTTTTTTAATGCTATCCTGTAATTCCCTTACATCTTGTTCATATTTTTTCAATCTTTTTTCATTTTGCTGTATCATTTGAGAATTATTACCTACATTATCCTCTAACTCACTAATGCGATCCTCTGCTTCGTTTAGTCTGCTTTTGACTGATTCTACTGTATTTCTCAATTCAGAGATTGCATTCTTCATTCTTCCTGGTTCTTGTTGATAGTTTCTATGTCTTTTTTTATGCTGCGGTAGTTCTCTGCAAGTTCCCTGTAATTTTCTTAGAGCTGTTGGTAACTTCCTTGGAGATTGTTATAGTTGTTTTTGAGGTTTTCTAGCATATTGAGCTTCTTCACCACCATAGTTTTGAATTCCATGTCTGACATTTGGGCTATGTCTATTCCAACTACCTCTCTTTCTGGGGATTCCTCTTTTCTTTTCATTGAGAGGTTGTTTCTGCATCTTACCATGTTGGATTCTTCTTGTTTGTTTTTGTTATTTGGATTTGTCTGCTTTGCCTTCCCACCTTTGTGGTATGAGATTTTTTATGGTAGATCTGGGGGATTCAGTGGTGCAGTCTCTTTGATCTCCTGAGCCTGATGTTCTTGGGGTACCTTTTATATCGTTTGTTTATGCTGTCTGGTTATATTTCAAATTTTTTTTGTTCGGATTTTCCTTCTGGTTTGTTTATTGAGAGTCACTCTATCCACTTTATCTCGAATTCTTTTGTGGAGATGTCCGTTTTAGCCTTGGTGTGTCGCCTTCTTTTTCTGTGTCCACAGCTGGTCTAGTGTGGCAGTTCAGAGGTTCTTGTTTCTTTCAGCAATGGTGCGCGCCCCTGGTTGCCGCAATGGTGCGCGCCCGTGGTTGCCGGCACTGCACGCTCCCTTGCTGCCCACCAGAGCCAGTTGAGGTGTCCTTGCACGCGAGCTCCTGCACAGGCGGGGAGGCCGAGAGCTTGCCCCGGGATTGGCGCCTATTGTTGCCAGGCCAAGGTGGTTCTGCGTTCACACCGAGGTGTCCCTGCACGCGTTGCTGCACGTGCGTGAGCGGCCCGAGAACTTGCCCCACGATTGGCGCCTATTGTCCCCTGGCTGAGCATTTTTCACGCTGGAGTGCCCGTGCCCTTAGTCCAGCTGAGCCAAGCTCCCGGAGTTGGTCTCTTGCCTCTTAGGGTGGGGCCGTGGACATTTGTGCTCAGTGAAAATGAGCATCTGTGAGTCGCTGCCTTCCCTCGCCCATCTGGGCAGGGTGAACAGAGCCTGAGCTAGTGGTCTGCTTTCCGGCCTGGGGCCCGGCGCCCACGGGAGCTGTCTAGGGTTATCTGTGCATGGTCCTCTGCGTGTTCAGTGGGCCCTCCCTGTGCCTGTTGGGGCACTGATCTTATGTCCATTGGGGAGTGTCTGAGGGACGCCTGGACTCACACCCGCACACCTGGGCCAGTGAGTGAGAACACTTCCCTATGCGCGCCCCCGCGACCCAAGGGTAGGGTTGGGGAGTGGATGAGCGCACCATTGCGCCTGCGCTCCTCAAGAATGGCCTACCACCCCCAAACTTTCCTCCCCTCTCCACCGTCCACTAGAGAAAAATATAAAGGAGAATTATGTTCTCACTTGCCCGGCAGCACACTGTCTCCTGTCCTTCAGCGCCAATGCCACTTGGTGGAGTCCTGTCTCTGCCAGCGGGCAGAGATCCGCTCTCCTCCCTGCTCCTCTCCCTGGTAGCCTGTGGTCGCCAAAAAGCCTTTGTGTACCTCCAGCCGCAGCTCAGGCAGCCGCCCCAGTCAGGGATCCCATTTCGTCCCCTTTTCCTCCGCTATTCTCACTAAACAGGTTGTTCCCAGATGGATTTTCTCTAATCCAGCAGTGCCTTGGCTCGACTCCTGTCAGTGTCCAGCTGCTCACTGAGATGTTCTGTCTGCAACTAGCCCAAACTGCAGACTGGTCTCCGGACCCTGAAACCGCAGCCTTTCCTCATTCTTCAGCCATCTTCCCCTCCTTCATTACTTTCTTACATAACTTTTCAACTCCTTGCTCTTCCTGTTCTTCTGGCACTCTTATGGTTCAGATGTTGGCACTTTTAAAGTTGTTCCAGATGTTCCTAAGCCTCTCCTCATTTTTTTCAATTCTTGTTTCCTCATTCTGTACTGGTTGACTGTTTTTTTCTTCTTTATGTTCCGAATCATTGATTTGAACTCCAGTTTCTTCGTTTCACCATTGGTTTTGTGTGGATTTTCCTTCGTTTCATTTAGTAGAGCCTTCACTTCTTCCTTTATGTGCTTGCCATACTTAAGCATATCCGTCAAGCCTCTGAGCACCTTCATCACCAGTGTTTTGAACTCTGGATCTGTTAGGGTGGATATCTCCTTATTTGTCAGGTTTACTATCTTATCATCGCTTAGTTTTCCCATTGGAACCTTGATCTGTTCCCCCTTTTGGACCATACTTCTCTGTCTCCTCAACTTGACAAGCTCCTGTGTTTGTTTGCCTCTGTGTCTTATGTAAAGGTCTCACATCTGTTATGTTGTAAGAGGCGGAGCCTTAGGTATTCATCAGTACAGGGAAACCGGTTTCACCACATTATGGTGCTCTTTATGGGGGAGGGGTTTTAGAGGGGACAATGTTGCTTGCTTAGTACTTGCCCCATTTGCCAGGCACTTCTCCCACTTCATATGGGACTGGCACCTCTCTAGCTGTTGCCCTGGCTGTTGTTCCCAGAGTTGGTGGATCTGTGGACCTTCCAGGACCATGGCAGCTCTTTAAACAACTGGACTCTGCTGAGAGACTAGCAGTTTCTTCCTCTGCCCTAACACTCAATGGTTTGCACAGTCAGAAACAATGAGGCTTTATTTTCCCTGGTGCTGGTACCGTGAGCTGTGCGGTCTGGTCTGATGCTAGGAGCACTCTCCAGGTGTCCCTCCTGAGTTTTTAAGACATGTGACTGCACTTTCTGCCAACCTCCTGCTGCTGTCGCTGCTGCCACCACCACACCGCATACTCTCCACCTTGGCTCAGCTCCTCCTACCTGTCTGGATGAGTATTTCTTCTTTATATCTTTGTTTGTTGGACTTCCATGCAGCTCAACTTTTTGGAACTTCTGGTTGTGTCTAGTTTGGGGGTAGTCGTATTTCTTCTTAGTTGTGGAAGGAGATGCAGCATTTCTGTCTAGGCTGCCATCTTGGCCGGAAGTCCCCTTAAAAATTTTATATGTTTATTATTAAAGTACTTTTAGCTTACTGAAACTACCTTTGTATAGCCACTATGGAAAACAATATGGAGATTAAAAAAAAAAACTAACTAAAATTAATTCTACCGTATAACTTAGCAATCTACTTCTGGGTATTATCTGAAGAAAACAAAAACATTAATTTTAAAGCTATATGCAGCCTTATGTTAATTTCATCACTATTAAAAAAAGCTAAGATATGGAAGCAACCTAGGTGTCCACTGATGGATGAATAAAGGTGTAGCTACTGTATAAAATGGAATGTTCCTCAGCAATAAAAAAGAATAAATTGTTCAATTTATGACAACATGGATTGCAATAGAGGGTATTCTGTTGAGTAAAATAAGTCAGGCAGAAGAAGACAAATACTGTATGATTTCACTGACATGTGAACTCTAAAAACTCAAAGCAAATAAATAAAGCAAGACAAAAATAGACTCATGGGAACAGAGATCACACTGATGGTTGCGAAATGGATGGGGAATGGGAGGTGAGTAAAAAATGTCAGTGGAAATACAGTCAATAATATTGTGATGTTTTCACAGTGACAGATAAGTACTATACAGTGACATGATCACATTATAAGGTATATAGATATTGAATCACTATATTGTCTGTGTGTGTGTGTGTGTGATTACATGCTTGTGTTTATGTAACCAAACTGGGGTCTTTGATGTTAATGTACTTTTATTTTAAAATATTAAAGGAGTTTACAGAGACTCTATAATATGTAGAAATACATATAGAGAAGACAGTAAAATATAGGTGTTCACTGTTAAGATGATGGTACATATGCTTAAAACACTTTTTCTATGCATTTGTATACATATACATGTACATATTACATAAAACTGTATTTCTTCATTCAACAGCATATCTGAACACCTTTTCATGTAAATAAAATTTTAAATATCACTTTTTGTGCATATATTTAAATTTTTTTCTCAATGTTGCCATAATGTAGTTTTATAAATGTCAGGCAATACAAAAATGAATACTGTGAAAGATAAAATTGTTTTCTTAATCTCTCCCTTGACACCTTCTCTTCTCAGATAAACTGTGTTAATGGATTAGCACATATTTCTCCAGTTTTCTGTATACGTTGTAGAAATATGTATTACAATTCACTTGTATATTTTAACTCATTCATTACTGACTTCAAAATTTTGTTTCATAATATAAAAATTATTTCCATAATAAATGCATGTATGTGCATGTTTATTTACACATACTCATATATATAATATGTCGTCGTCGGCAGCCGTCCGTCTCGAGAGACGATGGTGTAGCTTCTTAAGAGTCTATCTGCACCGCCGAGAATGGCTGTGCAGTCCGACTCGGGAGTGACACGGTATCTGTCTCCTCCCGTGTTGAATCGACATCTTGCGATGACGCTGGAGTGTCCTCTCCAGTGAAGCTGAAGCTACAGAGCCTGGGCAGGGTGATATGGAGGGTCTGCTGTTGCCCATGCAGCAGACCCCCCCTCTCTTCGCAGCTGAAGGGTCCAAGGGAAAGACGGAGTCAATACAGCTTGGCTTCAGGTGCGCCGCAGGAGTTGCCGGTGTTGACTACAACGTCAAACCGCCTTAGGGACTCCGGCTCCGGATTTTCTGTCGGGGTTTACTCCCTTAGCCTTTCCCCTGAAGAGGTATGCCGCAAGGCAGCGGAGGTTTTTTGGAGTCAGAGTTTTCCTTCTCTGATGTGCCCTGACTGGAAGATCGAACCAGCGACACTTAGCTCGCAGGCCGACGCTCAATCCACCGAGCCAAACCAGCCAGGGCTCCCAGAAAACTAGTAATAGACATATAGCTTAACACATAATAACCAATACCGTTGAGAAGAATGGTCTCTATCCACAGTGATTTTGCTCCCCAGGGGACACTTGATAATAACTGGATACAGTTTTGATTGTCACAACACAGGGAGGGGGTGTGGGATGCTACTGGCATCTAGTGGGTAGAAGTTGGGGGTATTGCTAAACATTCTACAATGCACAGGACAGCTCCCCATAACAAAAAATTATCCAGCCCACAACATCAATAGGGCCCATGTTGAGAATCAGTGCCTTAAAATAATGGGCACATGTAGGGAAAGACACTAGGATTCCCCCTGGAAAAGCATTAACCTTTAAAGAGTAAAAACCCAGGTTAACAGGAAGACCATGCAGAGCTGCTATCTCACACCAACCACCACACCAGGCTGAAAAGCAATGAAGGCTCCCGACTTTTATGGGTCATGGGACTGCATGGACTGTTGCCAAGAGTGACCACATGAGGAGGTGGTAGTATAATTTCAGAAGCACTAGGAAAGGCACTTTGCCTCCCCAATTACCTCTAGCACCCACTAGTCCATGCCTGAAATCTTCTCCTGACGGGCAAAGCCTTTCATTTCATAATGAGGTTTAAAGTGAAAAGACAGCCCCCATGCCCCCACCACCCCTGGACAAGAGAACAGTGACCTACATTCATATTCAAGAGGGAGGGACTGATGACAGTGTTTTTTCCCTGCGTTTTCATACAGTGAGTCTCTGAGCAGCTGAAAATGATAGAAAGAGAGGAAGGCCCCAGTGAGGTAAGGAAAGGGCGAAGAAATGGGCAATACAGGGCTCTGAAATAAATGGCACCTACTCCACAGACTGCGCCTGAGTATACACGGAAGGAAGGGTGCAGAGAGGGGGAAAAAAGTCACATTCTTGTCCTTCAAGGAAGTTAAAATCAAGCTCGGCTCAGGTGAAAAAACTCCAAGAATGCTTGAAAGAATGGTAGGGATGCAGTGCATCCCTACCATTCTTTCAAGCATATAATATGTGATGGCACTTAAATATACATATTTTTACAATAACCTGCTCAAGCATTTTTCTTGGATAGGATGCATGATCATACAAGTTTAGAGGCTCTGTTTTAGAGAACTCAAAGACAAATGGGCTATCAAACTACAAGCATCATGTGAGGACACAGAAAAAGAGGGAGAGGAAAAACTTGAGACTCAGTCACTTCAGTTTCCCTTCAGCAGGACTTATAAAGTTTTTTGCACGAAATTAGAATGATCAGTGTCCAAATAAGTAACTCCCACACTCTAACTTCTCTATTCTTTGGTATTTGTTCTTCAGATGTAAAATAACCTTATTTCTCCAATTGAACAGTCATGGTTTCTGGAGATATTATCTTGAAAACTCTATTTTGTTAACTCTTCTCAAGCGACAGCTTAAATAACTTCTGAGGGAAAAAATAATTTTTCAGCAAGTAATTCTCTCAAAATGATGATATTTTTATTTGTATAAACTCCACCACACTGTTATTTGGAGTCAACAATTAATTTTCTCTCATCTTTACCACAGTGCCCCTTCCCTACAATTATTAGCTGTTAAACAGATCTTCTTGTGAGCTCCAGGCCTTACCATGTTAAAGACCCCAAAAAATTAATTTAATAAAATATGATTTGGAAGTATCTTTATCAGAATAAAGACATATTCTATAAAATTATTTTATAAGAAAAATACATTCTTGCTTACTATTGTACCTTTCCATCTTCAAATTAATTTTAATATAAAATTTCACAGGTACTTTTCTCAAAGCTCTTAATATTTAATTAGGTTAGCAGTATATTTTTAGAGCATTTGGGTAAGAGTTTCTGTCTTTAAATTTTTTATCTTATTTTCATATTAGTTCATATATTTCTTCAGTGGGGTCATGCCCTATTTTAGGAGGGCTGTTTTTATACATAGCATTTAAATTGGAACTCTTTAAAACTTATGACTATATAATTGCCCTCAGCTTGTTAATTGGGAATAAATGTTAGACTTATTTCTCATTCCCTAAGTTATATCATATGACCATAAGTATGTATATACACATTCAACTTACCAAACTTTCAGTACTGAATCTCTGGCTTCCAATATTTTCCTAACCAAATGACCAGTCACAAAACCTAATTTTCAAGTACATAATTTTCAAGTACATAACATCTTCTACTTGGAAAAGAAAAAATATGAACACTTCAGAAAAAAATACAAAATTTATGGTTTATCTTTATGGTATTATTTAAGACTAGAGTGAATACTTTACCTTTCAAATCGTATTCCTCTACAAAACTCCAGTTGTTTTTTCCTGTTCAGTAAGCCAACTTTCTCTCAAAGGTGCTCTTTTAACATTTTAGTCCCTACTACCCTGCCACAGTAAAGATATCCAGTTCCCCTGTAATTATAACAATATAAAGCATTGTATTTTGAGTTAAAAAAAAAGTCAAGGGTAGTTTCTTCTGTTTCTGAATGTGAGACCTTCATAATTACTAACATCCAGTTGAGGAAATAATATGTGTATTTTAGAACCTATTGATTTACCTGTGTTGTGGGCAAGGATAAAGAATTGCTTATGTTTGCAAGATAAGTAACTTTGTTGTAGTTCACATAACAACAATGGCAAAATTAGATATGAGCAAAGTGCTATCCAACAAGGATATATTATTTATCCATTACAAAGACTAACTCAGATCCAAATGTACTGACATAGAAGAAGAATTTAGGTTAATATAATCAGGTTAGAGGCCAATGAAGCACAAATGATGCAGGTGATGTAAAACACATACGCATGGAGAATAATGTTATATATGCTTATCTGAAAATAAATATAGGACAATGTTTTGAAAAGTAAAGCAAAACTTGATAACATGCTACACATGAAACAAGGATGGAAATAGATGTAACAGTAGACTTGACATTTTTCCACATCAGATTGTAAAAGATTACACAGAGGGTGCATTTATATGTACATATGTACCTAAATATAACTTTATAGAGACTTTAAGGAGATGTGAAATGAAATATCAGATGTAAGTGAACAAAAAGAAATCAACCATAGCAAAATGGTACTAAGCAAAGAGAAAGTAAGAAAAAATATCTTGAAATGTTCTCAGGCTGATATTTTATATTCATCAAAAGGAAACATTTATTATTTAAATTAATATACCTCACCACATAGAGATATGTAAAGAGTACCTGGAGAGAGCCTGAAAAAGCAAGAATATTTGAAGGAATGACATAATAGCTGAGAATTTTCCAAAAGAATGGACAATATCAAGTGGAATATTCAAGATGTGATAATAAAAACTCAAACATAATATTCACATACACACAAATGGACTGACAGACACAAACATACACATGCACACATGCATGCATGCACATACATACACACAGCCCTAGGCAAGTAGAGAAAACAAGGCTTAAGTAAAACAGAAGACAAAAACAAAAATAAACATGATTCTCAAGCAGAGGGCCTCTTTTTTAAAATCATAATGATCTTGAGAGAATTGTTTTTAGGCTGAAAAAGGCATAAACAATGAGGCAATGTGCAGATAGCACTAGTATGGAGGAGCTAGGACTCCTAGGTCTGAAGAAAACTAAGTGAGGATATAGTAGTTTGAGAACTCATGAGCTTAGAGGAGGGGTCTTTCAGAGTCAGGACACAAATTCCAAAGAAAGGGAGTTGGCTGACCAGCTAAAAGTGGTTTCTAAGAAATATTAGAAGAATGACTCCTGAAACCAGACACCTACTTCTGATGATGGTGGACTGATCTCTGCTTACACCAGATCATCAGGTTCTCAAATGTGAGACCCAGAGCTCAGGGAAAGAGAGTATTTTAGCCTCTCTCATGGATAGTTTGCTGTTGCTGGGCTTTCTTAGGGCATCTGATATGGAGAGTTCTTGAAGTTTGTACCAAAACTATATTTTTGGACATTCTGATCCTACTGAAACCATATGGTCTTGTTTTTGTGTAGGACCTTTATTCAGGTGACACTGGGAAATGGTGAACATGGCTAACACTTGCCCTCATTGACTGAAAGGTTGGACACTCCCACTGTCTTTAGGCATGCATAAGATTCTGGGAAAGGACTTTTAAAACAAAGCACTGAGAACTGAAAAGTCAGTTGGTTCTTTCCCTTTCCCCATTGGGGGGGCATCAATGGTCACCAGCAGGCCAGCCAGTGGTGACCAGTGCAGGTCTGTGAGCAGAGACCTGAGGGCACGAACTCTGAAAGATGCCTGGAGTTGGAAAGCAACTGGAAACCATCTCAGCTATCTATGTTTATGACAATTTTGGGTGGGAGAAGAGGTACCTGGCTCAGACTTGAACTGAGCTGGCAGAGGGTGATCGGGTGATTTTTGTTTGGATGTCTTAGAGGGAATGGCTTTGAGGAAAAAACTTGGTGATAGTTCCAAAGACCTTGGTGATAATAGCACTGTGAACAGATTTTTGTTCCTGTGTTATTTTCAGTTCTTGAACCTAAGTAGTAGTTGTTATGACAAATATTTAAATAACTCTTTTTGATGTCACACTCTGACTTTTCTTTCCCCTTACTTTTCTTACCCATATATTTTAGGAAGAAACTTGCCATTAAATAAAACATTTCTTTATTTTCCACCAAACTTTGTCTTTGGAGATTTGGCTGGTAGGCAGTGAGCAGTAGGAAACCCTCCCCCTTATTGGTTTGGTTTGGTAAAAGGAAGAATAGAAACAAATAGAAGACACATTAAGTTTTTCCTTCCTTTACACTTCTAGTCTTCCTTTGGTGAACCTTGCTGGTAGAGCCTCCCAGGGAGCAGGCTGGTAAAGGCAAAATGGACCTGGCAGATTCTGAGTCCCAACATCATGGAATGGAGTATAGGACATAGAGCAAAGAGACTTTGATATACTTTGCCAATCACCTGATTCTTCATAAAGCACATATTCTAACAAAGAATACACCAGCAAATCTCTTAGATGCTATGCATTTCTTTAGAAACATAATAAATACAGAAATAACTATAATTTCAGAAAAATTCACTTTCTAAAATGCAAACCCCAGAAACAAGATGGCGGAGGAGTAAGTGGAAGCTACACTAATTTCCTCCCAGAACTAGTCTGGATTTACAATGTAATTTTGGAGAATTCATCTGGAATAACCAACAGAACACTAGCTGGAGAGAAGTCTTATAACCACGGAGAGACAGAAAAGGCCACTACATCACAACGTGACTGGTAGGGAGTGCAGAGACGTGGAAGGGCTGGCTGGCGTCACACGGGTAGCAACTGAAGGGACTGAGAAACAGCTCAGCAGCCAGGGATTCCCCCTGAGAAGGGCAGGGTCTAAACCCCCAGCTGGGCTTCCCAGCCTACAGCAACAGAGTGGAAAGTAAAATAGTATCCAGCTGAGAAAAGCAAAAAGCCACAGGGTTTCTTGTTAGCCAGGGAGAAACAGCTGGAGAAAAAGAGCTCTTAAGCGGATCACATATGAAAATATTCTGCCCCCACTTACCCTGGGCACAAGAAGAGGGAAGACAGAAAGGACTGGAAATGCTTGGGGAGAGTTTGGTGTAGTGGCTTTGAGGGGAGAGCTGGGGAAGCGGCCGGCCGGGTCCCAGTGCTGACTCATCCCCAGTACTACAGGCAGACCATTCCCGGCCAAGTGGCGTCAGCCTGAGGGGAAGCAAAAGTCCTGCCTACAGGAATTAAGCTGCCACACCCACGGTCCTTAAGCCTGACGGCTAATCACAGATTGAATAGATTAACAACTAAAGGAGTCAGACAAAGGCAGTAGATCCCTGGAAGTCTCCAACAGGCTGCCTAGGCCCAGACTGGTACAGGATCTGACGCCACCAGGGGCAGATCCAGGAAGTGCAGATCATTCTAAGAAGCACCAACAAACAATAGGAGTCACAAAAATGGGGAGACAGAGAAACAAACCCCCATCAAAAGGAAAGGTAGAGTCCCCAGAAAGAGTGCTAAATGAAATAGAGGGGAACAAACTATCAGATATGGAATTGAAAGCATGGATTATGGAGAAGCTCAATGAGCTCAGTGGAAACTATAAAGAACTCCAGAAAAACTACAGTGAACTCCAGAAGAACTATAAGGAACTTACTGAGATTTATACCAGCATCAAAAAGGACATGGAAGCTATCAATAAGAGCCAGGAGGAAATGAAGAATACGATCTCTGAATTGAAGAACACAGTAGAAGGAATTAAAAACAGGCTAGAGGAAGCAGAAGATCAGATCAGCGAGCTGGAGGACAATGTAGACAAAAACTCACAGACTGTGCAACGAAACGAAAAAAGACTGAACAAGACTGAAGAGGCTCTAAGACAGCTGCAGGACAACATGAAACATAATAATATCCGTATCATAGGAATTCCAGAAGGAGAAGAAGAAGAGCAAGGAATAGAAAACCTCTTTGAAAAACTAATGACAGAAAACTTCCCTCACATGAGGAGAGAAAGAGTCACGCAAATCCAGGAGGCACAGAGGGTCCCAATGAAGATGAACCCCAACAGGCCCACCTCAAGACACATCATAATTAAAATGGCAACATTCAAAGACAAAGAGAGAATCCTAAAAGCAGCAAGAGAGAAACAACTAATAACATACAAGGGAGCTCCAATAAGGCTATCATCAGATTTCTCAGCAGAAACACTACAAGCCAGAAGGGAATGGCAAAATATATTCCAAGTAATGAAAAACAAAGGCCTACAACCAAGAATACTCTACCCAGCAAGGCTCTCATTCAAAATGGAAGGTGAAATAAGGAGTTTCCAAGACAAAAGAAGGCTAAAAGAATACATCTCCACCAAACCAGCATTGCAAGAGATGCTAAAGGGTCTGCTTTAAGAAGATGAAGAAACAGAGAGAGACAGAGAGGAACACGAGTACAAAGGGGGAAAATGACAATGAATAAGTACTGAAAGAAAGAAGGAATTTCTACCATTTGCAACAACATGATTGGAACTAGAGAGAATTATGCTTAGCGAAATAAGCCAGGCAACAAAAGAAAATTACCTTATGCTATCACCTGTTAAAGGAAACTAATGAACAACACAAACAAATGAGCAAAATTGAACCAGAGGTATGTAAACAAGGAATAAACTAACAGTAACAAAGGGGGAGATGGGAGGGAGAGAAGTGGTAAGAAGGGGAAGGGTCTAGTCAAAGAACATATATGAATGACCCATGGACATGGATAACTGGGTGGAGACTGAATGTGGAAGAAGGGCGGGCAAGGTGCAAGGAAGCAAGAGGGGGAAAAAAGTGAGACAACTGTAATGGAAAAACAAACAAACAGAAAAATTTTTATTGGGGGGAAAATAAAAATATAAAGAATAGAAATGCAAGTTCAGTGAATATTAGAAGGACAAGGATTTTCCTTCACACTGTATATATTTTCTCCCTATCTGATCCCTCCAGAATTTGGCATTCTAAAGAAGTAAGTAATGACCTAAGTTTCTTTGCATAAAACTAATAAGACCAGTTGTTAATAGAGGTTTTTTGGTTTTTTTTAACTAAGACTTTGAATGGAATGTCATGTCTAAAGGAGACATGCTTGGGCTTTGGTTGTTACCAAAAAGCCCTGAGTAACTGGGACTGACTTTCAAAGGTAATAAAAGCCCATGAGATAAAAGATATAGAGACTTGTATGTGGGTTATGTTACATAAATTAACATGTGTTTTCTGTTTTCAAAGGGCATAAGCCTACGATCTCATTACCTGAGTGATTGTCTGTACATATAGGCCTCACCTAATCCTGTCTGCATTGCTGCCTCCTGAGACTCAATGGTTTGGCTGAATTAAGTGGCTGGGTTGGTGAAGAACGGGGTGGTCTGTGGGCTTCACTTTAAAACTGGTTTCTCTTTTCTATCCTAATTGCTTGGACAGAAAGAGCCCAGAGGCCTGAGAGGGGCGAAACCTAAATTATTTCCCTCAGTCCAAACTAAGTATAATGGGCAAAAGGGTTTTGGACAGGTGAGATGTACCTGGCATACCTTTCTCCAAAGAAGCTCTTCTTTTCCCTAATGTGGGACATTGAAAAATTAATACCTGTCTTTTGTCATCTAGTGGTTACGGATTGAATGATGTCCTTTAACCCTGTTGCCCCCAGAATACAGCAAGGATGCCAGCCTGTTAAACCAAGCATGCCGTTGTCCAGAGACATCCAAGCAACCTGGAGTCTGCACGATCCATCCCCTTGTGGGAAGGCCACCCTCCCCTCCACACCCCCACTCTTATTAGAGATTTCTTGACCCAAGGGTAGGTAGGACGACGACCATGTCCAGCTTGAAGCAGCTAGAGGAGCTCGAGACCTTCGTCCATTGTCCTTTATAAGATTGTAAAGGGTCTTAAGTCTGAGAGGGAGGGATTGTTATTTTTTATTGTTAAAATATTTAACTAATTAATTAATTATTTTTTTTAAAAAGAAGAAGAATATATGAAAGGGTGAGTCAGGAGAACTTGTATGTACAACCCATGGACATGGACTTGGGGAGGGGGTTGTTGGGGAAGAGGGTGCTGGGAGGAGGGGAGCAAAGGGGAAAAAATATAACTATTGTAACAATATAATCAATAAAATATACTTAAAAAATAAAAAATAAATAAAAAATAAAATAAAATAAAATGCAAACCCCAAAATAAGAACCTTTGTTAAGGAGCCCATACATTATGCTTATATAATAAATTAAAAGCCATTTACAGATTTCAATTAGTGGTGTGACAGCAGAATTCTATTTATTTCCTTCACTAAGAATAAAGAGAACGTTTATTGTGACTTTTTAAATTTGTGTGTCATCTACATATGAGAGCAGAATATCATAAGTGCCACCTGCTAACCAGAGTGGTGTATTTGAATATTTCTTCAGTGAATAAAAATAGAAAAAAACACTTCTATGAGGACTTATTTTAAAGTGTGAGCACACCTCTTAATACCACACTACCTGAAAAACATGTCATAGACTCAGAAGTAAGCCTAAGAAGTGACTGGTGCCTTACATTGGAACATTGGACATTAGCTAATGGGCCTTCTAAAGATTAGATCATTGTGTAGAGTTATAGCTTTTCATTGTCTTTGATGATTGTTCAGACTACTTTACCAATCTTTAATCAATGGAAACTGACTTGTAGAAAACTAATAATTCCGCTGTTTCCTGTCCACAGCAATGCAAATGATTCCTATTCTTACAAATGCATATATAAGTTGTCCTATAAAAAAATATTGGTCCCTTGCTGGTGTGGCTCAGTGGATTGAGCTCTGGCCTGTGAACCAAAGGGTCGCCGTTTGATTTCCAGTCAGGGCACAGGCCTGGGTTGTGGACCAGGTCCACAGTTGGGAGCATGTGAGAGCCAACCACACATTGATGTTTCTCTTCCTCTCTTCCCCCCTCTCTTAACCTCTCTCTAAAAATAAATATATAAAATCTTAAAAAGCACATTGAGATCTAAAATGTTTTGGCTTCATTCTTTTTATTGTATATTTTCCATTACCATTTATCCCCCCTATAACTTCTTCCACCTCCAATCAGCCCCCTTACCCCCACAATCAATTCTTATTTAAGAAGTACATTCAATTGTGTACTGGTTCCCTTTTAATTATTGAGATAAACAATAACTTTGTTGTGTTCATTTAATGATAGCATGGGAGTCTCAGAATCACAGAGCCATGTACACAGTTTGGTGCCAAGAGAGACTTAGATATCCTTTACCCAATACCTACTACTCTTTAATGCACATAGCCTGAAGACAAATGGAACAGTCTTTTAGATGCTATGATTTTCCTTTGAAACATAATAAATACAGAAATGATAGAATATCAGCAACTTCTACTTCCTAAACCACAAAAACAAAAATCAGAACCTTTGTTAAGAATCTCATACCTTTATCTTATATGCTTAATAGGAAGCCATTTACAAATTATAATTAGTGGTATAATAATAATACATTTGTCTTTTAAAGAGAAAATCTTCCTTTATTCATGTGCCCACTAGTCAAGGTGAGCACCATTTCAATCCAAAATTCCACAAAGGCACATTAGAGTTTCCAATCTTATTCATTTTATTTCATGTTAACTTCAACTATTCTCTCCCATAATGTACACATAATAATTTCTCACTAAAATCAGACATAAAATAAGTAAAGCATATATTTTTAGGGTACAACCAAAAATATTTTTAAGACAAAGGTGTAAGATTAGAAATATTTAGAGACTTATGCTTTAAATAATTCAGATCACAATGACCCATACAAAAGGTGTTATCTCAGAACATAGAAACAGAGAAAATGGTTCATCACCTCAGTGTCTCTTCAGTAGAAACTTTCAGCTTTTCCAATAAAATAGCAGGGCTTATAATCCTTAATCCTCAACTAAGTATTTTAGCTTTCCAGAACACACATACAGACACACACACACACACACACACACACACACACACACACTATGTCAAAGTGAGAGTAGACACCTACTAGGCTGCATATTTTTTCTGTTGGCCCAACCTTTCACTCTGTAAATGTCTTTGTTAAATGTTTATGCCTCTTAGATAAAATGGCATATCTCAGTTGCCATAGAAACCAGAATGTCATCAAAAAATTCTTGTTGATGTTAGCTTTCTTAGGAAACCAGGAAATGCAGATAAATCCTCAGAAACCAAAAGCTGTTTTTAATCTCTGTCACTTATATCATGCCCAATATAATGAATAAATTAAATATTGAAATTATCTGGGGATCACTTCATAAATTATATAAACTTCTAACCACTATTCTGTACCAGAAACTAACACTGTCAACTGTAATTTAAAAATAAAAGTATATATATTAGAGACAATACCTGAAGTTCCCCATGTAATGGGCATTTAGAGATAGGGGTTTTATACATAAAAGATTATTGTAAAAGTAAATCGGGTAAGAAGTATGGTTCCCCCGCTAGAACACAGATCATATTCTAGTTTCTATGACATACCACTTTCAACCTGCCATAACATGAGAAGCCAGGTGCACTTGTGCAGGTTGAAGCCTATAAATTGTTGGTCACTTTAAAATGATCTTCAGATGATAAAGCATTTGGATGTCAGAGGAAGGCCTAGGAAATTAGGTTTTGCCAAGATCAAAGAAAGCTGGACCTACATTTTGATGAATGTGTATTATTAGAGTTGCAAGGATAAAATTGTTTTTGAGAAAAGAAATAACTCCCACAAAGTATCCATGGCAACAGGACAATAAAGCAAATTATCTCAAATATGGGAATCTGCTCTGCCCGGGTGATGATGAAACCACACTTCTATTGAATAGTATGTTTAAGGGTAGATTTATTACATACATGCTAAGTTTTTTAAAAATTCAGTAAGGTTTATAAGTATTGCACAAAGTTATTATTAGGGTCACACAGGTACACACAAGTTCTGTCATACTTTGTCATTCACATTAGAGAGACAGCACTATGATGCAGTGTTTTCTCTTGTAATAAGCTTAGATGTGTTGCCTGTGTGGTCAGTCTTGAGTAGTAAGATGAATGAAATAGGCCTTCAGATAAGTAGGCTTGCAGTTCTGGTTTTTAGACTCCCTGGTTTAATCAAACTCCCATACATTTTTAGCCAGCAAGAAGATGTATCTGAATGCTGAATTGGCAAGTGATGCAGAGAATCAAGCTCTCACATTTTGGTCCAAGCCATGTCCAGCACATTGCTGGATCTGTGCACACTATAACAAAACAAAGTAATCTCATTCTATGTGTAATTCACAAGAGAAGTACCATGCTGAATTAGAGATAACACAAGCCTGCAAATGATATGAAAGATTTCAACAGGTTCTTAGGGCAAAGGAAATGAAGATAGTTATGAAAACCCATAAACCAGCCTGCTTACTTTCTCAAGGAATATAAATAGTGGGGTGTTTTTACAGTCACTTGTTTTCAATTAGACACTTTCAGAAAGACAGATGATGCTTTTAATCTGAGTTCTACCACTCATCATCTATGTGACTTTCAGCATGGTACTTAATCATTCTCATGCTTAGTCTCCATTTTGATGAAATAAAGTAATAATTTCTCTACCTTCAGAAGGTTGATCAACTACCTCTAAATTAAATGGAAGTTTCTGTTTTCAAAAATATAGTTATTTTTCTTGAAGCAGGTGCATTTAATTTAAGCATGAAATAGGTTTAACATTGTTATTTTAAATGAAGAGATAAATACATTTAAAGAGACATGTAAACAAGGAACAGACTGACAGTGACCAGTGGGGATGAGTGGAGGAGATAGACAGAAAAGAAGGAGAAGGGTCTAGTCAAGGAACTAATATGAATGACCCATGGACCCATGGACCTATGGACCCATAGGAATTGAATGTGGGAAGGAGGGTGGGCAGGGTATGGGGGAGCAATGGCTAAAAAATGGGATAATTGTAATAGAAAATAAATACATAACTAAATTTTAAAAAGTGCTTAAAATTCCTAGATACTTTTTTTTTTTTTTTTTTTTTTTGCTATCGTAAGTGGGATTTTTTCCTTAGTTTCTCTTTCTGGTAGTTCATTATTTCTGTACAAACTGCAATCAATTTCTGAAATGTTCACAGATTAGAATAATTAACATCATTAAAATGTCCATTCTACCCAAAGCAATCTATATATTCAATGCCATTCTTCTTAAATACTAATGGCATATTTCACAGATGTAGTAAAAATATTCCAAAATTTATAAGGAACTATAAAAGACCCTAAATATCCTCAGAAATTTTGAGAAAGAAGAACAAACTTGGAAGGACTACAACATGTGCTATCAAACTATACTACAAGGCTACTGTAATCAAAACAGTTTGGTACTCACATAAGAATAGACACATAGATCAATAGAACAGAATAGAGAACCCAGAAATAAATACATGTCTTTATGGTAAATTAATATTTGACAAACAGGCATGAGGATACAATGGAATAAAGGTAGTTGCTTCAATAAGTGGTGCTGGGAAAACTGGATTGATACATGCAAAAAGGTGAAACTAGAACAACAACTTACACTATACAGCAGAATAAACTCAAAATGAATAAAAGACTTAAATATGTCAGGATACCATAAAAAATCTTAGCAAAAAACATAGGCAGTAAAATTTCAGATGTCTCATGTAGCAATATATTTGCTGATATACCACTTAGGGCAAGGGAAATAAAGGAAAGAATAAACAAATGTTACTATATCACATTAAAATTTTCTGCATGGCTAAAGAAATCAGTATCAAATTGAAAATGGACCAACTGTATGGGAACAATATTTGCCAATGAAATATTGGACAAGGGTTAAATCTCTGAAATATATAAAAAGCTCGTATGACTCAAGACCAGGTAGGAAAAAAATTCAATTAAAAATTGGCAAAGGGATCTGGAGAAAAGATGGCAGTGGAGTAGGTAGCAGTGTTGTCTGCTTGTTCCCATCGTGGAAGGACTTGGAGTACAAACACGCAGAGGAGTGAGTGACTGTGGATTTCAGATAGTTCAAACAGGGAAAGGAGTGTGGGAGCAGCATGAGAGAGGGCAGGAAGCTCGGCCTGAGCTTTCCAAGCAGAGTAGCTGGGCCTCCAGCCTGGTGCCTCTCCCGCACCACACCCTAAAGTGGCAGCTGCAGACCAGCTCATTAGCCAGGATCTGCTTGGAAGCTTCCCTGTGCCATAGGTGCACCAACCAGCAAAGTCCTGGAGGGAGTCAGCGAGAAGGTTTGATTGAAAGAGCTGAAGGCATGGGAAGAGAGTGAATAGCCCAGGCTGTGAGAAACTGTATGAACTGAATCTAGTTGGGGACTCCCTTGGTTGGCAACCATGGGTTGACAAATCTGCACCTTGGGCACTTGTACCAAGGGGCCACCAAACAAAAAAGCAGTACTGAGCCTGGGAGAAGGGTCCATATGGGAAAGTTGCGGTGGAACTGCAGACTCAGTAGGGACCCCAGGCAGGTAAGTGGCACACGCAGGCATACAGGCAGGGACACAGGGATGCAGGCTGGTGTTAGGCTTGGAGGCAACACAGGGACTTTGTTGGGGGGCAGAGACAGGACTTGAGGCTGGGCAGAGACTATTGGCATGTATATGCTGGCCCAATGAGCAGAACAGCATTGCTAGACAAGCCCAAGGAGGGCTGGATAGTGCCGCAGGACCAGGAGGAAGGGGACTCAACTAAGTGTGGTTCACAGCAGAGTGGCAGCAGGCCCAAGAGTAAGAGAATAGCAACCACAAAATCAAGCTAGATCTCCTCACAGCCAGACGGCCAGAAAATATGAGAAACCCATGGAAATTTGACCAAGAGTAGATCCAGAAAAAAAAGACAGCACCCAAAGCTTGTACTGGGTAAAAACTTTTTCTTTAATTTGTTTCCTACCTTCTCTACCTCCTATTCTTCTTCTTTAATTTTTGTTTGTTTGTTTGTTTTGTTTATCCTCCCTCTCACACTAAACATATACCATATAACTGCTATATAAACCTAATACTATACACTTCCATTTTCTCTTCATTCTGCATTGTTCCCTACCTTTTTCAACGAACAATGTAAATACTACTTACTATCTCACATAGCCTTGACCCTACTTGCCATTATTATTCTATCATCTTCCCTCTCAAAAAATCATCTTTGTTTCATTTAAAACAACTCTTACCTGTTTCTCCTATAGCATAATAGTCTTAACCTCTTTACACACATATTAATACTGGCTCATTTGCTACTGATACTGTGATTGTTGATGGGGAATATTTTGGAAGGTGTGGGTTTCTTGCCTGGGTTGTGTGTTTATGTTTTAACAGCATCTCCAAAAAGAACCCAAGACAAGGTGGGTAGAGTGACTCCCAATGAACTAGGCAGAGGGAAGGGTCCACCAAAGAGTAACTGAAATACAACCAGACAGCTAAAAGAAATGGCATAAAAGGAATCCCAAGAGCTTCAGGCTTAGGAGATCAAAGAGATGGCACCACTGAATTGCCTAGGTTTCCTATACAGAATTTCATACCATGAAGATGGGAAATCAAAGCAGGCAAATCTGAGAAACAAAAACAAACAAGAAGTATCCAACATGGGGAGACACAGAAACAACCTCTCAATGAAAGGAAAAAAGGAATGTCCAAAAAGAGAGATAGATGGAACAGACATAAGCCAACTAACTATCAGACATCGAATTTTAAAGAACGGTTATAAAGAAGCACAATGAACTTGAAAAACTCAAAGAAAACTACAAAAATTACAGGCGAAATACAAAGAACTCCAGGTAAACTACAAAGAACTCCAGGGAAACTACAAAGAACTCCAGTGAAGCTACGAGGAACTTACAAAGAACTACACCAGCATAAAGAAAGGACATAGAAACTATCAATAAGAAACAAGAGAATTGAAGAAAACAATTTCTGAACTGAAGAACAGAATAGAATCAACCAAAAGCAGACTAAATCAAGCAGAGGATCAGATCAGTAAGTTAGAGGACAACGTAGAAAAAAACTCGCAGACAATACAACAAAATGAGAAAGAACGAATAAGAATGAAGAGGTGTAAGAGAAATGTGGACAACATGAAACAAAAAATATTCGAATCATAGGGATACAAGAAAGTGAAGAAGAAGAGCATGGGATAGAAAATCTGATAGAAAATGTACTGACATAAAATTTGCCTAACTTGATAAGAGAAAAAGTCATGCAAGTCCAGGAAGCACAAAGGATCCAAATGATGATGAACCTAAAAAGGCACACTCCAAGGCACATTATAATTAAAATGGCAACATTCAGACAAACAGAAGGTCCTAAAAGCAGCAAGAGAAAAATAGCAAATAACATACAAGGGAACTCCGATAAGGCTATCAACTGATTTCTCACCAGAAACACTACAAGTCAGAAGGGAATGGCAAAATTTTTTTCAAGCAATGAAAAACAAAGGCCTACAACCAAGAATACTCCACCCAGCAAATTTGTCTTTCGAAATGGAAGGTGATATAAGGAGTTTCTCAGACAAAAAAAAAAAAGACTAAAACAATACATCTCCACCAAACCAGCATTGCAAGACATGCTAAAGGGAATGCTTTAAGAAAAACAAGAAAAAGAGAGAGGGAGAAGAACACAGGTACAAAGGGAAATGAATAATAACCTTAAATGTAAATTCATTAAATACTCCAATCAAGAGATATAGGGTAGCAGAATGGATATGAAAACATGACCCACATAAATGCTGTCTACAAGAGACACACCTCAAAAAAATATTTACACAGACTGAAAGTGAAGGGATGGAAAAAAGTATTTCAAGCAAATGTATATGAAAAAAAAAGCTGGGACCACAGGAGCTGGACTAGCACTGGAATAGACCAGGAGCCTGGGTCAGTGGGAACCAGTATGGAATCTAGTCCAAAGGGTGCTGGCCTGGCACTGGGGAGTACTGGGAGCCTGGGTTCACAGGGAACTCCTGGGGTCATGGAAGCTGGCCCGGTGCAGGTGCTGTAAAGCCTCATCTGGAATCCTGGGTTTTTGTGAAGAAGAAAGATGGCAGAGGAGTGAGGGAAGGCTGCGCTTTCTAGCTCCCAAGACGCATCTGTAATTTGGATTAATGGCAGACAGAACATCTCAGTGCGCAGCTGGACACTGCCAGGAGTCGAGCCTTGGCACTGCTGCATCAGAGAAGACCATCTGGGAGAACCTGTTTGGTGATGATAGCGGAGGAAAAGGGGATGAGACTGGATTTCTGACTTCGTTGGCTTCCCAAGCTGTGGCTGGACATACACAAAGACTTTTTAGTGACAACAGGCTTCTGCAGAGAGGAATCAGGAGTAGAGTGGGTCTCTGCCTGCTGGCAGAGCCAGGAGTGGGCCAGGTGACATCTAGTGCTGAGAGACAAGAAACAGCGTACTGCTGAGTATGTAAGAACATGTTTTTCCTTATATTTTTCTCCTGTATTCTGCAGAGAGGTGAGGAGAGGTTGGGGGTGAGAGGAGATTCTTGAGGAGCGCAGGCGCAGAAGTGCACTCGCCCACTCCCCAACCCTCCCCTTGAGTTGTGCGAGCGCGCACAGGGAGGTGCCCTTGTCTGCTGGCACAGGAGCGCAACCCAGTCGCTGGCCGTGCATCCAGGTGCCCATAAGGCCCACCACAACAGGCATAAAATCAACACGCCAACAGGCAGAAAATCAACCTGCTGGGAATGCAGGAGACCATCCGCAGACACCCTTGACCTTACCCAATACATGCCAAACCAACTCACAGGCCACATGCACAGGCGCTACATATGCCAGGCCAAGGGGGTGCAAGAACAGCGGGCAGCCGCAACTCACAGACACACACTTTCAACATGCACAAGTGTCTGGGGTCCAGCCCCAAGGGATGAGAAACCAACTCCCAGGGCACGGCTTAGGAGGCTTCAGGCTAGAATGCAGGCCACATTGCGCTCGCAGATGCGCGTGTGCGCAAAAAACGCAGTCGGCTCAAACAGGTGCTAAACAAACGCACTGACCACTGCGCATTGTGTTACCTGAGCACGTGACACAGCGGGTGTCAGGTGAGTGCAACCAACACTGCAAGCAGTTTCACACTGCTGCCACCATGATCAGGAACTTCTGGCCCACCTGAATAGACCAGAACTCAAGACAAGGTGGGCAGAGTGACTGTCAATCAATTAGCTAGAGGGAAGCTCCCACCAAAAAACATCTGAAATATAACCAGACAGCATAAACAAATGACATAAAGGGTACTCCAAGAACATCGGATTAAGGAGATCAAAGAGACCGCATCACTGAAACCCCCAGATTTCCTATAAAGGATCTCATACCTCAAAGGAGGGAAATCAAAGCAGACAAATCCGAATAACAAAAACAAACAAGAATAATACAACATGGTAATATGCAGAAACAACCTCTCAGTGAAAGGAAAAGAGGAATCCCCAGAAAGAGAGGTACATGGAATAGACATAACCCAAATGTCAGACATAGAATTCAAAATAATGGTGGTGAAGAAGCTCAATGTATTGGACAAACTCAAAAATAACTACAACAACCTCAAAGGAAGTTACCAACAGCTCCAAAAAAATTACAGGGAACTTATGGAGAACTACACCAGTATAAAAAAGGACATAGAAATTATTAATAAAGACCAGGAAGAAAGGAAGAATACAATCTCAGAACTGAAAAACATAGTAGAATCAATCAAAAGCAGGCTAAACGAAACAGAGAATCTGATCAGTGAGAAGGAGAACAATGTAGAAAAAAATTCTCAGACAATATTACAAAAAGAAAAAACATTGAAAAAGTATGAAGAAGATCCAAGGGAATTACAAGACAATATGAGAAAAAATAATATCCAGATAATAGGAATACAAGAAGGAGAAGAAGAACAAGAGATAGAAAAACTGTAAGAAAAGTAATGTCAGAATATTTTCTAACCTGATGAGAGAAAGTCATGCAAGTCCAAGAAGCATAGAGAGTACCAATGAAGTGGAACGCCAAAAGGCCCACTCCAAGGCACATCATAATTAAAATGGCTACATTCAAAGACAAAGAGAGAATCCTAAAAGCAGCAAGAGAAAAACAGCAAATAACATACAAGGGAGCTCCGATAAGGCTATTGACCGATTTCTCAACAGAAACACTACAAGCCAGAAGAGAATGGTCAAAAATATTTCAAATAATGAAAAACAAAGGTCTACAACCAAGACTACTCTATCCAGCAAGGCTCGCATTCAAAATGGAAGCTGAAATAAGGAATTTTTCAGACAAAGGAAGGCTAAAAGATACATCTCCACCAAACCAGCATTTCAAGAGACGCTAAAAGGAATAATCTCAGAAGGAAAAGAAAAAAAAAAGAGAGAAAGGAACACAAATACAAAGGAAAATGAATAAATACATGTAAATAATAACTTTAAATGTAAATGTGTTAAATACTCCAATTAAAAGACATAGGGTAGTGAAATGGTTATGAAAGCAGAACCCACGTATTTGCTATCTACAAGAAACACACTTCAAAACAAAAGATTTACACCGCCTGAGAGTGAGGCGATGGGAAAAATGTATTTGAAGCAAACGGACAAAAAAAAAAAAAAAAAAAAAAAAAAACTTGGGGTAACAATACTCATATCAGACAAAACGGATTTCAAAGCAAGAGCCATAAAAAGAGACAAAGAAGGACATTTCATAATACTTAAGGGAACAATCCATCAAGAAGATATAACACTGATAAACATATATGCACACAACATAGGAGCACCCAAATACATAAAGCAAATACTAGAAGACCACAAGAAGGATATTAACAACAACACACTCATAGTAGGGGACTTCAACACTCCATTGTTAACAATAGAAAGATCTTCGAAGCAAAGAAATACCAAGGATATACAGACATTGAACAACAAACTAAACCACATGGACTTAACTGATATAAATATATACGAATTTCCACCACAAAGAAGCAAAATATACATTCTTTTCAAATGCACATGAGACATTTTCAAAGATAGAACACATAATAGGACACAAAACGGGCCAAAACAAATTTTTTAAAAAATGAAATTATATCATGCATCTTTTCAGACCACAATGCCTTAAAACTAGAACTCAAACTCGAAGAAAAAAATTAAAGACTTCCAAACTCATGGAGAATTAATAACATGCTATTAAATAATGAATGGCTTAAAAATGACATCACAGGAGAAATCAATAAATTTCTGGAAAAGGATGATAATGAACACACAACAGCCCAAAACCTATGGGACACAGCAAAAGCAGTTCAGAGACTGGACATCATAGCAATACAGGCATATCTGAAAAGGATAGAAGAATCTCAAATAAAAAATCTAACCCTAAAGTTACAAGAACTGAAACAGCAACAAACAAAGCTTAGGGAAAGTAGAAGAAATAAATCATCAAGATCAGAGTAGAATTAAATGGTATAGAAACTAAACAAACAATTCAAAAGATCAACAAAAGTAAGAGCTGGTTCTTTTAAATAATTAACAAAATTGATAAACCTTTAGCCAGGCTCATCAAGAAAAAAAGAGAGAAGACCCAAATAAAAAAATGAGAAATGAAAGAAGAGAAATCACGAATGATACCACAGATATTTAAAGAATTGTAGGAATTATTACAAACAACTGTATGGAATGTATCAAAAACATAGAAGAAATGGCCAATTTTCTAGAAACATAAAATTTTCCAAACAGAATCAAGAAGTAGAAAGTCTCAATGGACTAAAACAAACAATAAAATTGAAAGAGTGATCAAAAATCTCCTCGCACACAAAAGCCCTGGGCTGGATGGCTTCACAGGAGAATTTTACAAAACATTTAGGGAAGAACTAACTCCTACCCTCCTCAAACTCTTCCAAAAGATCCAAAAAGAGGGGAAAATCCAAAACTCTTTCTTTGAAGCCAGTATTACCCGAACCCAAAACAAGGTCAAGACACAACAAAGTAAGAAAACTACAGGCCAATATCACTGATGAACATAGATGCTAAAATCCTCAATAAAATATTGGCAAACCAGATTCAGGAACGCATTAAAAAAATCATACACCATGATCAAGTGAGAATTATCCCAGGGATGCCAGGATGGTTTAACATTCGCAAATCAATAAATGTAATATATCACTTAAACTAACTGAAAGACAAAAATGACATGATCATATCTATAGATGCAGAAAAAGCATTTTATAAAGTACAACAGCCATTTATGATGAAAACACTCAGCAATATGGGAATAGAGGGAGCATACCTTAACATAATTAAGGCATTATACTAGAAACCAGAAGCCAACATTATACTCAACAACAAAAACTGAAAGCATTCCCCCTGTGATCAGGAACTAGACAAGAATGTCCACTCTCTCCACTCCTATTCACATAGTGTTGGAAGTTCTAGCCACTGCAATCAGACAAGAAAAAGAAATAAAAGGCATCCAAATTGTGAAAGGAGAAATAAATCGATCATTATATGCAGATGACATGATAGTATACATAGGAAACACTATAGACTGCACGAAAAAACTACTCAATATAATATGCAAGTTTGGAAAATAGCAGGGTACAAAATAAATATACAGAAATGTAAGTCATTTCTATATACCAATAATAAAATATCAGTGACAGAAAGAAAAAATAAAATATCATTTAATATAGCAACAAGAAAAATAAAGTACCTAGGAATAAACTTAAACAAAGAATAAGAGATCTGTACTCAGAAAATTACATAACATTGAAGAAAGAAATTAAGGAAGATACAAATAAATGGAAGCAAATACCATTTTCTTGGATGAGAAGAATCAACATCATTAAAATGGCCATACTACCCAAAGCAATTTACAAATTCAATGTAATCCCTATTAAAATACCAATGACATATTTCACAGACCTATAAAAAGTACTTCAAAAATTTATATGGAAACTAAAAGGAGCACGATAGTCACAGCAATCTTGAGGAAGAAGAACACAGTAGGAGCAATCACAATATGAGATATCAAACTATATTACAAGGCCACGGTAATCAAAACAGCTCGGTACTGGCATAAAAACAGACATATAAATCAATGGAACAGAATAGAGAGTCCATAAATAAACCCAGGTCTATATGGTCAACTGATACTTGATGAAGGGGGAAGCAACATAAAATGGAGTGAGAAGAGCCTCTTCAACAAATTGTGTTGGGAGAACTGGACAGGGACATGCAAAAAAATGAACCTATACCACCATCATACACAGTATTCCAGAATAAACTCAAGATGGATCAAAGACTTCAATGAAAGCCATGGCACCATAAAAGTCCTAGAGAAAAAATAGGGAGAAAAATGACAGATATCACAGGTAGCAACATTTTCACTGATATATCTCCTAAGACAAGGGAAATAAAGGAAAGAATAAATAAATGGGACTACATCAAACTAAGGAGTTTTTGCTCAGTAATCGAAAACATCAGCAAGATGAAAAGGGGACCAACCGTATGGGAAATTATATTTTCCAATGATACCTAAGACAATGAACTGAACTCCAAAATATATGAAGAACTTATATGACTCAACACCAAGAAGACAGACAACCCAATTAAAAAATGGGCAAAGGAGAGGGTCCATAGACATATGAAAGAATGCTAAACATCACTAGCCATCAGAGAGATGCAAATAAAAACCACAATGAGATACCACTTACACCAGTCAGAATGGCCATCATCCATACATCATCAAACAACATGTACTGGTGAAAATGGTGAGAAAAAGGAACCCTGGTGCACTGCTGGTGGGAATGCAGACTGGTGCAGCCACTATACAAAAAAGTTTGGAATTTCCACAAAAGTTAAAAATGGAACTGCCTTTTGAACTAACAATTCTGTTCCTAGGATTTTATCTGAAGAATCCTGAAACATCAATTCAAAATAACCTATGTTCATAGCAGCACTATTTACAATAGCCAAGTGCTGGAAACAACCTAAGTGCCTGTCTGTAGATGAATGGATCAAGAAACTGTGGGACATTTACACAATGGAGTACTATGTAGCAGAAAGAAAGAAGAAACTTCTATCATTTGCAACAACATGGATGGAACTAGAGAGAATTATGCTTAGCAAAATAAGCCAGGCAACAAAAGAAAAATACTTTACGCTATCACCTATTACAGGAGACTAATGAACAACACAAACAAGTGAGCAAAATTAAACCAGAGGTATGTGAACAAGAAATAGACTAACAGTATCAAGGGGGCAGGGTGAGTGAGAGAAGTAGGTAAAAAAGGGAAGTGTCTAGTCAAAAATCATTTATAAATGACCCACGGACATGGATCTTGTTGTGTTTATAAAAATGAACAGGATAAATTAAAAATGGACTTAATGCTCTCCCTGTAAATGACAAGGAGGGTAATCTTAAGGAGAAAATTGTGATTCAAAGAAACTAACAATGCTCAGTGGTAGACTATAAAGTAGTTCAGCTAACCGTCTTTAAAGTTTCTTTTCATTTAAAATTTGTTTTCTTTTTTTAATTTTTTGTTTTCTTTTATTTTTTACATTATTTTTCGGTTTTTCAATTACAATTGTCCCATTTTTTCCCCATTTCTCCCTCCCACCCAACCCACCCCTTCTCCCACAATCATATTCCTCCCCGATGTCCATGTTCATGAGACATTTATACACATTCCTTGAGTAAAACCTTCCCTTACTTATCTCCCTTCTCTTCCTCCCCCTACCCCCTATTGACTGTTATTCTGCTCATTGTCCTATTTAGTTTGTTTGTTTATGTTGTTCTTTAGCTTCCTGTATTAGGTGATATCATATGGTATTTTTCTTTCTTTGCCTGGCTCATTTCACTAAGCATAATTTCCTCTACTTCCATCCATGTTGTCGCAAATGGCAGAAGTTCCTCCTTCCTCTCTGCTGCATAGTATTTCATTGTGTAAATGTACCACAGTTTTTTGATCCACTCATCTACAGGTGGGCACTTAGGCTGTGTCCAGCACTTAGCTATTGTAAACAGTGCTGCTATGAACATAGGGGTTCAAAAGTTCTTTTTTTTAATGTGTTTTATTTATTATAATTTTACATTTGTCCCTATTTCCCTTCCCTCTGCTCCCCTCCACCCAGTGGCCCCCCTCCCTCATGTTGTCTCCCCTTTTAGTCCATGTCCATTGGTTGTGCATATAGTTCTTCTGAACTTCTCACTATTCCATTCCCTCCTACTATGCTTCTTAATTCCTATACCATCTCCCTCCCTCTCCCCTTTCCCGCTCCCTGCTGAACTCCCCCCAACATGTTCCTTATATCTATAGTTCTTTTTCCACTCTCGTTTCCTATTTAGTTTGCCTTAGTTTCAATTCCCTACCTTCTGTTGTTGTTTCTTGTGATACAGTTTTCATTTTAGTGTTCATAGGTTTGATCTTCCTTTTTCTAAACCAGTCCCTTTAACATCTCATATAATAGTGGTTTGGATCTAATGAACTCCTTCAGTTTTATTTTGTCCTGGAAACACCTTCTCTGCCCTTCTATTCTGAATGACAATTTCACTGGAGAGTATTCGTGGTTATAGGTTTTGGATTTTCATTACTTTGAATATTTCTTGGCAGTCCCTTCTTGCCTGCAGAGTCTCCCTTGAGAAGTTAGCTGGTAGTCTAATTGGGACCCCTTTGTACATGATTCTTTTCTTCTCTCTTGCTGCTTTTAAGATTCTCTCTTTATCTTTAACTTTTGACATTTTGATTATAATGTGTTTTAGAGTGGTTCTCACTGGGTTCAGTTTTTCTGCTGGCAATCTGCACCATTTTCGCTGTGCTGTGGCGCTTTGTGTGGGGACGGGGGTCCAAGATGGATTCCTGCAGTTATTCTGATAGGACACTGGGATCCGTCCTCCTGCCCTCTGGGCCTCACCGTTCGAGGCGATATGGTGGCTGCTTTTCCAACATTGGGGTCGCGAGCTGCCAGGGTTTGACTGCAGCCAGGATTGCTCTCCCTGCCGCTGTCCCTGGTGCTACCGCAAACAGCACTGCCCGATTCACGCTTCTTACCTGCCCAAAGAGCACCGCTCTTTTATAACTTTGTACGTTGGGCTTCCGTGTAGTTTTATTTTCTGGAATTTCTAGTTATCATTTGTTTCGAAGTAGTTGTATTCCTCTCTAGTTGTAGAGGGAGACCGAGCATGTCCATCTAAGCCTCCGTTTTGGCCGGAAGTCTCCATAAGTTCTTTTGAAGTAGGGTTTTAGGATTTTTCGGGTAAAATCCTAGCAGTGAAATTGCAGGTTCAAAAGGCAGTTCCATTTTTAGTTTTATGAGGTGGTTCCATAATGTTTTCCATAGTGGCTGCAACAGTCTGCATTCCCACCAACAGTGCAGCAGGTTTCCCGTTTCTCTACATTCTCGACAGAACTTGTTTGTTGATTTGTTGATGATGACCATTCTGACTGGTGTGAAGTGGTATCTCATTGTGGTTTTTAGTTTCATCTCTCTGATGGCTAGTGATGTTGAGCATTTTTTCATGTGTCAATGGACTTTCTATATGTCCTATTAGAAGTGCTTGTTCAAGTCCCTTGCCCATTTTTTAATTGAGTTGTTTGTTTTCTTGATGTTGAGTCATATAAGCTCTTTACATATTTTGGAAATCAGTCCCCTGTCTGAGATATCATTGGGAAATATGTTTTCCCATATGGTTGATTTCCCTTTCATCTTGCTGATGTTATCTTTTGCTGAGCTGAAACTCTTAGTTTGATGTATTCCCATTTGTTTATTTTTTTCTTTATTTCTCTTGCCTCAGTAGTTGTATTTGTGAAAATATTGTTAGATTGGTTATCTGAAAATTTTCTGCTTATGTTTTCCTTTAGGACTTTTATGGTGCTATGGCTTTAAGTCTTTGATCCACTTCGAATTTACTCTTGTGTGTGGTGTAAGTTGGTCGTCTAGTTTAATTTTTTTGCACGTCCCTGTCCAGTTCTCCCAGCACCATTTGTTAAAGAGGCTATTCTCACTCCATTTTATGTTCCTTCCTCCTTTATCAAATATTAGTTGATCGTATAGTCTTGGATTTATTTCTGGACTCTCTATTTTGTTCCGTTGATCTATATGTCTTTTTATGCCAGTACCAGACTGTTTTGATTACAGTGCCTTTGTAGTATTGTTTGCTGTCTGGTATTGTGATTCCTCCTGCTGTGTTCTTCTGTCTCAAGATTGCTTTGGCTATTCAGGGTCTTTTTTGGTTCCATATAAATTTTTGGAGGATTTGTTCTAGGTCCATGAAACATGTCATTGTTATTTTAATAGGGATTGAATTGAATCTGTAAATTGCTTTGGGTAGTATGGACATTTTGATAATGCTGATTCTACCCATCCAAGAACATGGTATTTGCTTCCATTTATTTCTGTCTTTTTTTATTTCTCTCTTCAATGTCACATAATTTTCAGAGTACAGGTCTTTTATCACTTATGTTAAGTTGATTCCTAGATACTTTATTTTTCTTGTTGCTATAGTAAATGGTATTTTTTTCTCTGTCTCTGATATTTTATTGTTGGTGTACAGAAATGACTTACATTTCTGTATATTTTGTACCCTGCTATTTTCCAAACTTGCATATTATATTGAGTAGTTTTTTTGTGCAGTCTATAGGGTTTCCTATGTATACTATCATGTCATCTGCATATAATGATCGTTTTACTTCTTCTTTCCCAATTTGGATGCCTTTTATTTCTTTTTCTTGTCTGATTGCTGTGTCTAGTACTTCCAACACTATTTTGAATAGGAGTGGAGAGAGTGAACAGCCTTGTTTTGTTCCTGATTTAAGGGGGAATGCTTTCAGTTTTTGTCCATTGTGTATGATGTTGGCTTCAGGTTTCTCATATACAACCTTAATTATGTTATGGTATGCTCACTCTATTCCAATTTTGCTGAGTGTTTTCATCATAAATGGGTGTTGTACTTTATCAAATGCTTTTTCTGAATCTATTGATATGATCATGTGATTTTTGTCTTTCATTTTGTTTAGGTTATGTGTTACATTTATTGATTTGTGAAAATTAAACCATCCTGGCATCCCTGGGATGATTCTCACTTGATCGTGGGGTATGATCTTTTTAATGTGTTGCTGAATCTGGTTTCCCGATATTTTCTTGAGGATTTTAGCTTCTATGTTCATCAGTGATATTTGCCTGTAGTTCTCTTTCTTTGTTGTGTCTTGACCTGGTTTTGGGATTAGGGTAATATTGGGTTCATGGAAAGAGTATGGGATTTTTCCCTCTTTTTGGATTTTTTGGAATAGTTTGATGGGGATATGAGTTAGATCTTCCCTAAATATTTTGTAAAATTGTCCTGTGAAGCCATCTGGTCCACAGATTTTGTGTGCCGGGTGATTTTTGATTAATGTTTCAGTTTCATTATTTGTTACTGGTCAGCTGAGACTTTCTTCTTCTTGATTCAGTTTTGGAAGGTTATAAGTTTCTAGAAATTTGTCCATTTCTTCTAGGTTATGAAATTTCTTGCCGTAGAGTTGTTTTTAGTAATTTCTAATACTTTGTATTTTGGTGGTATCAGTCGATATTTCTCCTTTTTTGGTTCTGATTATGTTTATTTATGTCTTCTCTCTTTTTTTCTTGATGGGCTTGGCTAATGGCAGGTTCATTTTTTTTATTTTTTCAAAGAACCAGCTCCTAGTTTTGTTGATCATTTGAATTGCTTGTTTGGTCTCTATGTCATTTAATTCTGCTCTGATCTTGATGATTTCCTTCCTTCATCTTACCCTAGGCTTTTTTTGTTGCTGTTCTTGTTCTTGTAGCTTTAGGGTAAGATTTTTTATTTGAGATTCTTCTATCCTTTTCATATATGCCTGTATTTCTATGAACTTCCCTCTTAGGACTGCTTTTGCTGTGTCCCATTGGTTTTGGGTTCTTGTGTGTTTATTATCATCAGTTTCCAGAAATTTCTTGATTTCTCCTTTGATGTCATTGTTAACCCATTCATTATTTAATAGCATGTTATTCATTCTCCATGAGCTTGGATGTCTTTGATTTTCTACTCTGAGATTCATTTTTAGTTTCAAGGCATTGTGAACTGAAAAGATGCTTGATATGATTTCAGTTTTCTTGAATATGTTGAGGCTTGTTTTGTGTCCTATCATGTGATCTATCTTTGAAAATGTCCCATATGCATTTTAAAAGAAAGTATATTTTGTTTCTTTGGGGTGAAAAATTCTATGTATATCAACTAAGTGTATCTGAGCTAGAGTGTAGTTCAGTGCCGGTATATCCTTGGTGTTTCTTTGCTTCAAAGTTCTGTCCGTTGTTGACAATGCGGTGCTAAATTCCTCTACTATGAGTGTGTTGCTCTTAATATCCTTCTTGTGGTCTTCTAGTATTTTCTTTATGTATTTGGGTGCTTCTATGTTGGGTGCATATATGTTTATCAGTGTTATATATTCTTGATGGATTGTTTCTTTAAGTATTATGAAATGTCCTTCTTTGTCTCTTTTTATGGCCCTTGCTTTGAAATCTGTTTTTCTGATATGCGTATTGCTATCCCAGCTTTTTATTCATGTTCGTTTGCTTGGAATTCTTTTTTATATTCCTTTGCTTTCAGTCTGTGTAAATCTTTTGATTTAAGGTGTTTTTCTTGTAGACAGCAAATATGTGGGTGCTGTTTTCTTATCCATTCCATTACCCTGTGTCTTTATTTTTTTAATATTGTAAACATTTTTTTCTTTTATTTTTTGGTTTTTCAATTACAGTTGTCCCATTTTTCCCCCATTGCTCCCCCACCCATTTCATCCCTTCTCTCACAATCATATCCCTCCGAGTTGTCCATGTCCATGAGTCACTCATATATGTTCCTTGACTAGACTCTTCCCTTTCTTATCCCCCTGCTCTTTCTACCCCCTCCTCCCTACTGACTACTATTCTAGTCTTTGCCTATTTAGTTCGTTTGTGTTGCTCTTTAGTTTCCTGTATTAGGTGATATCATATGGTATTTTGCTTTCTTTGCTTGGATTATTTCACTAAGCATAATTCTTTCTATTTCCATCCATGTTGTCGCGAATGGCAGGAGTTCATTCTTTCTTTCTGCTACATAGTATTCCATTGTGTAGATGTACTACCGTTTTTTGATCCACTCATCTACAGATGAGCACTTAGGAGGTTTCCAGCACTTAGCTATTGTAAACAGGGCTGCTATGAACATAAGGGTGCATAAGTTTTTTTGAATTAGGGTTTTAGGACTTTTCGGGTATAATCCTAGCAGAGGAATTGCTGGTTAAAAAGGCAGTTCCATTTTTAGTTTTTTGAAGTAATTCCATAGTGTTTTCCATAGTGGCTGCACTGGTCTGCATTGCCACCAACAGTGCAGTAAGGTTCCTGTTTCTCCACATCCTCAGCAGCATTTGTTGTTTGTTGATTTGTTGATGATGGCCATTCTGACAGGTGTAAAGAGTTACCTCATTGTCGTTTTTACTTGCATCTCTCTAATTGCCAATGCTGTTGAGCATTTTTTCATGTGCTTATGGACCTTCTGTATGTCCTATTAGGAGAAGTGTTTGTTCAAGTCCTTTGCCCAATTTGTAATTGGGTTGTTTGTTTTCTTGATGTTGAGTCATATAAGCTCTTTATATACTTTGAAGATCAGTCCCCTGTCTGTGATATCATTGGGAAATATGTTTTCCCATATGGTTGGTTTCCTTTTCATCTTGCTGATATTTTCTTTTGCTGAGCAAAAACTTTTTAGTTTGATGTAGTCCCATTTGTTTATTTTATCCTTTATTTCTCTTACCTTAGGAGATGTATCTGTGAAGATATTGTTACGTGGGATATCTGAAATTTTGCTGCCTATGTTTTCCTCTAGGACTTTTATGGTGTCAAGGCTTACATTTAAGTCTTTAACCCATCTTGAGTTCATTCTCGTGTGTGGTGTAAGTTGGTGGTCTAGTTTCATTTTTTGGCACATCCCTGTCCAGTTCTCCGAACACCATTAGTTAAAGCAGCTCTTCTCACTCCATTTTATGTTCCTACCTCCTTTATCAAATAGTTGTTGACCATAGAGGCCTGGGTTTATTTCTGGGCTCTCTATTCTGTTCCACTGATCTATATGTCTGTTCTTATGCCAGTACCAGACAGTTTTGATAACAGTGGCTTTGTAGTATTGTTTGATGTTTGGTATCGTGATTCATCCTGCTGTGTTCTTCTGTTTCAAGATTGCTTTTGCTATTCGGGATCTTTTTTGATTCCATATGAATATTTGTAGGATTTTTTCTAGGTCAGTGAAATATGTCATTGGTATTTTAATAGGGATTGCATTGAATCTGTAAATTGCTTTGGGTAGTATGGCCATTTTGATGATGCTGATTCTTCCCATCCAAGAACATTGCTTACATTTATTTGTATCTTCCTTAATTTCTTTCTTCAATGTTGCGGAATTTTCAGTGTACAGGTCTTTTATCATTATGGTTAAGTTTTTTCTAGGTATTTTACTTTTTGTGTTGCTATAGTAAATGGTATTTTCTTTTTTGTCTCTGTCTCTGATATATTGTTGTTGGTGTAGAGAAATGCCTTAGATTTCTGTATATTTATTTTGTACCCTGCTATTTTGCCAAATTCACTTATTATATGGAGTAGTCTTTTAGTGCAGTTTGTAGGGTTTTCTAGGTATACTATCATGTGATATGCAAATAGTGATAGTTTTACTTCTTCTTTCCCAATTTGGATGCTTTTTATTTCTTTGTCTTGTCTGATTGCTGTGGCTAGGACTTCCAACACTATGTTGAATAGAAGTGGAGAAAGTGGACAGCCTTGTCTTGTCCCTGATTTCAGGGGAAATGCTTTCAGTTTTTGACCATTGAATGTGATGTTGGCTTCAGGCTTCTCATATATAGCCTTGATTATGTTAAGGTATGCTCCCTCTATTCCCATTTTGCTGAGTGTTTTCATCATAAGTGGGTGTTGTACTTTATCAAATGCTTTTTCTGCATCTATAGATATGATCATGTGATTTTTGTCTTTCATTTTGTTTAGGTGATGTATTATATTTATTGATTTGCGAATATTAAACCATCCTTGCATCCCTGGGATGAATTCCACTTGATCGTGGTGTATGATCTTTTTGACGTATTGCTGGATTCTGTTTGCCAAAATTTTATTGAGGATTTTAGCATCTATGTTCATCAGTGATATTGGCCTGTAGTTTTCTTTCTTTGTTGTGTCTTCACCTGGTTTTTGAATTAGGATAATACCGGCTTCATAGAAAGAGTTTGGAATTTTTCCACCTTCTTGGATTTTTTGGACTAGTTTGAGGAGGGTAGCAGTTAGTTTTTCTCTAAATGTCTTCTAAAATTCGCCTGTGAAGCCATCCGGTCCAGGGCTTTTGTGTGCAGGGAGATTTTGGATTACTGTTTCAATATCCTTCTTTGTTATTGGTCTGTTGAGACTTTCTACTTCTTCTTGATTCAGTTTTGGAAGGTTATATGTTTTTAGAAATTTGTCCATTTCTTCTAGGTTGTCAAATTTCTTTTCATACAGTTGTTTGTAATAATTTCTTATGATTGTTTGTATTTCTGATTAGTCAGTCGTGATTTCTCGTCTTTCATTTCTGATTTTGTTTATTTGGGTCTTCTCTCTTTTTTTCTTGATGAGCCTGGCTAGAGGCTTGTCAATTTTGTTTATTTTTTCAAAGAACCAGCTCCTAGTTTTGTTGATTTTTTGGATTGTTTGTTTAGTGTCTATGTCATTCAATTCTGCTTTGATCTTTATGATTTCCTTTCTTCTTCTTGTCCTAGGCTTTGTTTGTTGTTGTTGTTCTAGTTCTTGTAGCTTTAGTATTAGATTTTTATTTGGGATTCTTCTAGCCTTTTCAGATATGCCTGTATTGCTATGAACTTTCCTCTTAGGACTGCTTTTGCTGTGTCCCCTAGGTTTTGGGCTGTTGTGTGTTCATTATCATTAGTTTCTAGAAGTTTCTTGATTTCCTCTTTGATGTCATTGTTAAACCGTTCATTATTCAGTAGCATGTTTTTCATTCTCCATTGGTTTGGGTGTCTTTGATTTTTTTCTCTGAGGTTGATTTCTAGTTTCAAGGCATTGTGGTCTGAAAAGATGCTTGATATGATTTCAATTTTTTTGAATTTGTTGAGGCTTGGTTTGTGTCCTATTATGAAGTCTATCTTTGAAAATTTCTCATGTGCCTTTGAAAAAATATATATTTTGCTTCTTTGGGGTGAAAAGTTCTATAAATATAAATTAAGTCCATTTGGTTTAGTGTGTTGTTCAATGCCTGTATATCCTTGGTGTTTCTTTGCTTGAATGATCTGTCTATTGTTGATAATGGAGTGTTGACGTCCCCTACTATGAGTGTGTTGTTGTTAATATCCTTCTTGTGGTCTTTTAGTATTTCCTTTATGTATTTAGGAGCTCCTATGTTGGGTGCGTATATGTTTATCAGTGTTATATCTTCTTGATGGATTGTTCCTTAAAGTATTATGAAATGCCCTTCTTCGTCTCTTTTTATTGCCCTTGCTTTGAAATCCATTTTGTGTGAATTGAGGACTGGTACCCAAGCTTTTTTTTCATGTCCGTTTGCTTGAAATATTTTTTCATATCCCTTTTCTTTCAGTCTATGGAAATCTTTTGTTTTGAGGTGTCTTTCTTGTAGACAGCAAATATGTGGGTCCTGTTTTCTTATCCATTCTGTTACCTTATCTTTTTTAATTAGTGCATTTAATCCATTTAAATTTAAGGTTATTATTGACATGTATTTATTCATTTCCCTTTTGTATCTCTTTTCCTCTACTCTTTTTTTGTTTTTTCTCTTCCTTTTTCTTAGAATATTCCCTTTAGCATCTCTTGCAATGCTGGTTTCGTGGAGATGTATTCTTTTAGTCTTTTTTAGTCTGAGAAACTCCTTATTTTACCTTCTATTTTGAATGAGAGCCTTGCTGGGTAGAGTATTCTTGGTTGTAAGCCTCTGTTTTTCATTGCTTGAAATATTTTTGACCATTCCCTTCTGGCTTGTAATGTTTTCTTTGAGAAATCGGTTGATAGCCTCATTGGAGCTCCCTTGTAAGTTATTTGCTCTTTTTCTCTTGCTGCTTTTAGGATTCTCTCTTTGTCTTGGAATGTTGCCATTTTAACCATGATGTGCCTTGGGGTGGGTTTTTGGGGGTTCCTCTTCAGTGGAACTCTCTGTGCTTCCTGGACTTGCATAACTTTTTCTCTCATCAGGTTCGGAAAATTTTCTGTCACTATTTCTCCTATCAGTTTATCTATTCCTTGTTCTTCTGATCCCTCTTGAATTCTGATTATTCTTATATTGTTCTTCCTTATGCTATCCTGTAACTCCCTAACCTCTTCTTCATACTTTTTAATCCTTTTTCATTTTACTGTATCTTCTGAGAATTTTTTCCTACATTATCTTCTAACTCACTAATATGATCCTCTGCTTTGTTTAGTCTGCTTTTGACTGATTCTACTGTGTTTTTCAGTTCAGAGATTGCATTTTCATTTCTTCCTGGTTCTTGTTGATAGTTTCTATGTCTTTTTATGTTGGTGTAGTTCTCTGCAAGTTCCATGTAATTTTTTTGGAGCTGTTGGTAACTTCCTTGGAGGCTGTCATAGTTGTTTTTAAGGTTGTCTAGTATATTGAGCTTCTTTACCACCATTGTTTTGAATTCCATGTCTGACATTTGGGCTATGTCTATTCCATGTACCTCTCTTTCTGGGGATTCCTCTTTTCTTTTCATTGAGAGGTTGTTTCTGTGTCTTACCATGTTGGATTCTTCTTGTTTGTTTTTGTTATTTGGATTTGTCTGCTTTGCCTTCCCACCTTTGTGGTATGAGATTCTTTATGGTAGATCTAGGGATTTCAGTGGTGCAGTATCTTTGATGTTCTGAGCCTGATGTTCTTGGGGTACCTTTTATGTCATTTGTTTATGCTGTCTGGTTATATTTCAGATGCTTTTTGTTATGATCTTCCTTCTGGCTAGTTGATTGAGAGTCACTCTATCCACTTTATCTTGAATTCTTTTGTGGAGATGTCAGTTCAGCCTTTGTGTGTTGTCTTGTTTTTCTGTATCCACAGCTGGTCTAATGAGGTGGGTCAGAGGTTCCTGTTTTTTGTAGCAGTCGGCCCCCGCATGGTGCGTTCCTTAGGTGCTTGTTGGAGCTAACCAAGGTGTCCTTGTAGGCACGCCTGTGATCTGGTAAGGCGGCCCGAGAGCTTGCCTCAGGCCTGCTGCACAGCACTCCAGGAGTTTCCCAAGGCTTCCAGGGAGCTACCCTCATGCCTGCCATGCAGCGCTCCAGGAGTTGGTCTCTTGCCTCTTAGTGTGTGGCCCCGAACACTTGTGCTCAGTAGAAGTGAGTACCTGTGAGTCGCTGATGCCTGCTGTTCCGGCGCTGCAGCCGACCACCATTCTGGCAGCTGCCCACCATTCTCGTCCACCTGGGCCGGCACGACCAGAGCCTGAGCAAATGCTTTGCGCTCCAGACTGGAACTCGGGCCTGGCGCCCACTGGAGTTGGCCAGGGGCGACTGCGCACAGTCTTCTACGTATCCAGTGGGCCCTCCCTGCGCCCATTGGGGCACTAATCTTATGTCTGCTAGGGTGTGTCTGAGGGGCACCTGGACTCACGGCCCTGTGCACCTGGGCCAGTGAATGAGGACACTTCCCTATGTGCACCCAGAACTCAAGTGTAGGGTTGTGGAGTGGGCACGCGTACTTCTGCACCTGCGCTGCTCAATAATGTCCTATCACCCCTAAACTTTCCTCCCCTCTTTGCAGTTTACAAGAGAAAAATACAAAGGAAAAATTACAATTTCACTTGCTCAGCAGCACGCTGTCTCCCGTCTTCCAGCGTCAATGCCACCTGGTCGAGTCCAGTCTCGGCCAGCAGGCAGAGATCTGCTTTCCTCCTGACTCCCCTCTGGGGAAGCCTGTAGTCGCCAAAAAGCCTTTGTGTCCTTTCAGCCGCAGCTCGGGAAGACACCCCAGTCAGGAATCCCGTTTCGTCCCTTTTTCCTCCGCTATCCTCACTAAACAGGTTGTTCCCGGATGCTTTTTCTCTAATCCAGCAGTAGGAAGGCTCGATTCCTGCCAGTGTTCAGCTGCTCACTAAGATGTTCTGTCTGCAATTAGTCCAAACTACAGACGGGTCTTGGGAGCCTGAGAGTGCAGCCTCCCCTCTCTCCTCCGCCAATATTCCCTCCTTGTAATTTTTTATTTTAATTGCTATACTTTCAACCATAGAATTTCTTTTTTTGTATATTTTTTAAATGTGTCTTTTTTGCTGTTCTATGTCCGGTGAGATATTGTTCTCACATTTAATTATGTAGACATACTTTAGTCATTTGAACATGTTTATAGTAGTTGATTTAAACTCTTACATACAATGTTTAGTCTTCAGCAGTAATAGTTTATATTAAAATTTTAAAAATGTTTTCATAAGGCATACTTTCTTGGTTCTTTGCATATTTTGTAGCTTTGTTGTTTTGGTTATTATTTTAAAGATTTTATTATTTATTTACTTTTAGAGAGAGGGGAAGGGAGTGAGGAAGAAAGAAACATTGATGTGTGCGAGAGATACATTAATTGGCTGTCTCCTGCACACCCCCAACTCAGGACACAGCACACAACCCAGTCATGTGCTAACACTGGGAATCGAATCAATGACCTTTTGGTTCTCAGGCCAGCACTTAATCCACTGAGCCACACTGGGTAGAGCTGTTTTGTTTATCCTTTAATTTGGAACTTTAAAACACTTCAATGTGGCAATTCCAGAAATCAGATTATGACTCTTTTTCCAGAATCATTGTTGTTTAATTGTATAGTGACTTTGACCAAATAATTAATTAAGATATGGATACTTTGTCATCTGTAGCTACTGAGTTCCCTTCTCTGATTACTTAGTGGCCAGCTAATGATTAGACAGGGATTTTATTAAGTCTTTAAACCAATAAATGTTCTAGCCTTTATCAAGGTGCTTTGTGTATATGTTTTGGGATGCCTTTAATACCCAGATAGGCCATTTACAACTCTGCCTAGCCCTTCAGTTTCTGCTTGTGCAGAGCTTCATTGTCAGTTAGAGGTGAGAGCAAGACCTTCTCAGGTATTTTCTGAGCATTCACACAATTCTACACATTTTTGTGGCCTTCTAGACATCAACAATATGTTAGAACCTTTCAAAACATCCTCATAGACATTTTCTTTCCTCAATTATCATTTTAAGTTTTTGGATAGCTTCTCCTTAGCCCTAACCAGCAGCATCACATCTAGAAACTGCAATGTTAAAAAATGCTGCTGAATATTTTTTTTCAAACACCCTGAGAATAAACCAGTTCATGTAAAACAGACTTTAAATGAGAAAAAAACGAGGTCATGCCTGAGAATAGAGCTTTTCAAAGAGGTGTCAGAAAGGATGAATATCGACAATTCTCTACGATGGGATTGTTGGGGAGCTCCAAATGTCTTCTGCCCCTTCATTGGCTGCCACACTGCAGATTTCACAGGTAACATAGTTCTGACCATGCTGGTTTTCCATGCTACCATAGGTCTTGAGTGAAGGGATTCAGTGTAGGTCAAATTACGATGCCACAAATCTTATCGTTCATAATAAAATCTGACCATTTTTCTTGAATAAATAGTCATTAATTATTGAAAACGTTTCAGTAATTACCAAAGTTCTGAAAAGTTGATTTTGACAATTTTTTCCTGTGTTGTTGTTGTATTTAGAGATTTTCAAAGGTCTATACGCCACCATTTCAGAAGTGCTTCTCTATCTCATTTCTTAATTCCAGTAAGTATTCATTCTAGTTGTAGAATTTCCATTTTGGATTTGTTTATTTCTAGAAACCTTTGCTTTATATATTCCAAAATTACATTGTCACTCACTTAAATGTTTATGATGACTCATTATTTTCATTAGAATGAAATATTCCTCTAAGTGGCTTTGAAAGCTATATGTCATGAATTCTAATGTTTCTTGTATAGTCTTTGTTATGTGTTCTTTGTTGTTGTTCACATGTGCTTTCTCCATATATTTTCTTTGTCTTTAGTGGCTTTAAAAAAGTAATATTTATATCTCAGAGGTGAAAAAGATGGCGACAGAGTAAGGTGCAGTCTTGTCTGCTTGCTCCCATTGCAGAAGAACTTGAAGCACAAACATGGAGCATAGAGTGAGTGTTAATGGCTTTCAGATAGGGCAAATAGGGATGGGAAGCTGGGAACAGTGTGAAAAAGGGCAAAAATTGCGGCCCGTATTCTCTAAGAGTCACCAGGCTACCCGGCCCAGCACCTCTGCATAGCATAGGGTCAGCGGAGACTAGCTCATTAGATGGGGTCTGCCTGGAAACTGTGCTTCTGCATAGGCACCCTGTCCAGGAATGTCTAGGGGTGAGACAGCGAGAATGTTTAGATGAAACTGTTGAGGGCCGAGAAGACAGAGGTCAGCCCTGACTGTGAGAGACTGTGTGAATTTTGGAAGGGGGGAGAGCACAGAGATTGGGGCCCATAAGGACTGGTGCTGAAGCATGGGAGCCAAACTAAGACTCTTTTAGAAGGAAAGCTGAAACAGGCCCTAAACTCAGTAGACTCCTGGTCTTGCACGCCTGTGTATGGCCACAAGGGCTCTCCTAAACAAAAATTCAGACCATAACTGCAGAAAGGGGACCACACAAAAGAAAGCTAAAGTGGGACCAAGACTCAGTATGAACCACTGGGTTGGCAGGCCTGCACACAGGAACAACAGCTATGCTAAACAAAAATGTGGACTGGTGCCACAGAGAGAGGCCCCCGCAGAAGAAAGCTGAGGTGATACTTGAGAGTTGGTGGGGACCCCTGGTCTTGCAGGCTTGCCTGCGAGTGGACATAATGGCTCTGCCAAACAAAATTTCAGACCAGTGATGCACTTTGGAAGCCACTCAGAGACTTTTCTAGAACAAGAGCTGAAACAACATCCGAGACTTGACAAGGACTCTGGGCATGCACACAAGCTCGCTGGCATAGCAGCACTGTTAAACAAAATGAAGAGGGCGAGAGGGTACCACAGGATCAGTCGGGGGTGCCCAACACAGTGAGGCTCACAGCAGAGAGCTGAGGTAAGGGGAAAGGTTGACTAACCAACAAGTGAGAGAACAGCAGCCTCAGCATGCAGCTAGAGCTCCTCACAGACAGACAGCCAGAAAGAAAGATATGAAACCCATGGAATTTTGAGATCCAGAAAGAGAAGAAAACAGTAATAACCAGACATTACTGGGATAAATTTGACTGTGGTATTCTTCATGAGTTATTTTCTTGTCCTTCCAGTTTATGCATTTTAAGTCACCAGTTGTTATACTATAGTTTATTCCAAATACATATTTTGCTCCTCCCTTCTATTACTCCACTTTAACATCCAATCTCTTATTCTTACTTTTATTTTAAATTCTATCTTCTCTCTTACTATTACTAGTGTCCATTCCATACTCATACAAAATTTCCCCTTTACAGCCTCTCAAAACCATTTTTCTGTCATTAGTCACCTCACATTCTTTTTGCCATTCATAAAATATACTTATTCTCTCTCCACCTTGATCAATCTTTGAACATTCGTTGTGATATGGTGGTAGTAGTGCATGACTGCAATTTTATTCATATTCACTCTTTCAGTATTTCAAATCTCAAATCCTATTAGTTCCCTCTCTCCTACTCCATTAATACCTTCCTCCAGCCCTTTCCTTCTTACAGCATAAATTTGAAAATTTTTTTCCTCTCTTGGCCTGGTTTTCATTCCTCATTCTTAATATACCTACCCCTCTATCAACTCCAATTTACTTCCATTTCCTTTAGATATCTCTTAAACTTTTCTCTCTTTCCTTTTTTCCTCTTATTCCCATCCCACCTACATCAATCATAGCCCAAAGATTGTCCACAGTACTGGGGAGAAACATTTTTTCTAATTTGCTTCTTTTTTTTCTTCCTCTTCTTCTTCTACTTCTTCTTCTTCTTCTTCTTCTGCTTTGTTTATGTTCACTCACATTAAATATATATACTACAACTTCTGTATAAACCTAATACTGTGTGCTTCCCCATTGTTACTTCATTCTGCATTCTTCCTTTTCTTTTTTTAACATACAATGTAAATTTTACTTATTGTGTCACATTGCCTTGTCCCTACTCATTACTATTATTGCTCTCCCACCTCCATTTTCAAAAATCATTTTTATTTCATGTTAGTCAATGCTTATCTGTTTTTCCTTTATTATAATAGTCTTAATTGTTCACATCAATATTAATATGAGTTATTAGCTATTGATAGTGTGATTGTGAGTGGAGATATTTCTTAGGGTGTGGGTTTTTTGCCTGGGTTGTTTGTCTAGGATTTAACAGCACTTCCACAAAATATTTCAAGACATGGTGAGCGGAGTTACTCTCAGTCAGCTATGCAGAGGGAAGACCCCATCAAAGAGAAACACAACAACAACCAATAACGGGAAACAACCAAACATCCAAAATAAATGGCATAAAGGACATCCCAAGAACATCAAGCTCAAGAGATAAAAGAGACTGCACCACTGAATCCCACAAGTCTCCTATTACAGAAGGTCACACCACGAAGGAAGGCAATCAAAGCAGACCAATCTAAAAAACAAAAACAAACAAGAAGAATCACATACAATGGGGAGAGAAAGAAACAATCCCCCCCCCCAAAAAAAAGAAGGAGGAATCCCAAGAAAGAGTGCTAGATGAAACACAGGGAAGCAAACTATACAATACTGAATTCAAAAAATGGTTATAAGGAAGCTCAATGAGCTTGATAAACTCAGAGAAAACTACAACGAACTCCTTTGTAAGATTATAAAGGGTCTAAAGTCTGAAAGGGAGGGATTGTTATTTTTTATTGTTGAAAAAATTAATTAATTAATTAATTATCTAAAAAAAGAATAATATTTGAAAGGGTGAAGTCAGAGAACTTGTTTGTATGACCCATGAGCATGGACGGGGAGGAGGATTGCTGGGGGAGGGGTGGTGCTGGGCAGAGGGGAACAAAGGGAAAAGAAACTGAAACTATTGTAACAATATAATCAATAAAATATACTTTAAAAAAATCAAGCTAAGTGAAGCAGAGGACCAAATTTGTGAGCTAGAGGACAACGTAGAAAAAAATTTCCAGACAGCGCAACAAAACAAAAAATGGCTGAAAAGGAATTAAGAGTGTTTAATAGAGCTTCAGGACAATATGAAACACAACAATATTCATATCATAAGGATACCAGAAGGAGAAGACAAGGACCAAGGGATAGAAAACCTGATTGAAAAAGTAATAACAGAAACATCCCAAACATGAGGAGAGAAAGAGTCTCACAAGTACAGGAAGCACAGAATGTCCCAATGAAGATAAACCCAAAGAGGTTCACTCAAAGCACATTAAAATAAAAATGGCAATATTTAAAGACAAATAGAGAATTCTAAAAGCAGCAAGAGAAAAACAACAAATAATATACAAGGAAGCTTTGATAAGACTATCAGCTGATTTCTCAACAGAACCACTACAAGCCAGAAGGGAATGGCAAAAAATATTTCAAGGGATGAAAAACAAAGGCCTACAACCAACACTACTCTACCAATGAAGGCTCTCTTTCAAAGTGGAAGGTGAAATAAGGAGTTTCCCGGACAAAGGAAGACTAATAGAATACATCTCCATGAAACCAGCATTGCAAGAGATGCTCAAGGAAATTCTTTAAGAAAAAGAAGAAAAACAGAGAGCGAGAGGAACACAGGTATAAAGGGAAATGAGTAAATACCTGTAAATAATAACCTTCAATGTAAGTGGATTAAATGCTCCAATCAAAAGACATAGGGTAGAGAGATGGAGAGAAATTAGAGGGACAGAAAATTTCCTCCTGGATGCATATTGTTATTAAATGGCTGTTCATTCTTTGTGCTTGATCAATGTTAAGAAGCTGATCCTCGATTTTGGGAAGATGGCAGAGGAGTGAGGGCAGGCTACACTTGCTTGCTCCCAAAGACCTGTCTGTAGTTTAGGCTAATTGTGGACAGACCATCTCAGTTAACATCTGGATACTGGCAGGGGTTGAGCCTTGGCACAGCTGTATCAGAGAAGACAATCTGGGAGGAACCTGTTCAGTGAGGATAGTGGAGGAGAAAGGGACAAAACAGGATTTCTGGCTGGCTTGGCTCCCTGAGCTGTGGCTAGCAGTGTGCAAATATTTTTCAGTGACCCTAGGTTTCCCATGAGAGGAGTTAGGAGGAGAGCAAGGCTCTGCCCACTGGCAGAGCTAGGAGTGGGCCAAGTGTCATCTGGCTCTGAGAGGCAAGGAATACTATACGTGTGTGTGTGTGTGTGTGTGTGTGGTGTGATGTGATTATTTTCTTTCTTTTTCCCTTTTGAGTGTTTTTTTTTAACAGGGGAGGATAGGTTAGGGATGGGGCGAGATTCTTGAAGAACGCAGGTTCAGAAATTCACTCACCCACACGCCAACCCTCCCCATGAGTCCCGCCACATGCACACGGAAGTGCCCTGGTCCACTCGTCCAGTTGTGCAACCAACGCACCTGCCTGCAGGCCTGGTACTCCCATCCCACCCCAAGAGGTGTGCAACAAACCTGCCTGGGGCACGCAGAGGCACGTCCGTACCCTAGAACAAGCATGCTAACAGGCCGCCCAATGCTGGCCCTGTGCCGGTGCCCAGAAGAGTCTTAGACCCGCCCACCCCAGTGCACAACTTGTCTACCTATCCCGGGTCTGCTCGAGGGAGTTCACTCATCCCTGGCTGAGGCCAAAGGAAGGTGAAGTGCACTAGAGGCTCTTTGTAAAAAGTTTTGGGTGCTGGCTCTGAAGAAAGAGCTGGGAGAGCAGTGGACTAGATTCAAGTATAGAATCATCCCCAGTGCTGCAGGAGAAAGCACTTAAGCAGACTACTCCCTCCAAGTAGCATCACATGGAGGCAGCAGCTCCACAACTGTATACAAGTAGGTCACACCACAAAGGCATAAAATAAAAGCAGACCAATAAAAGAAGCAGAAACAAACAAGAACAGCCAGCCAAAATGGGGAGGCAGAATAACAACCCACCAAACAGTAACAACACCCCACCAAGAGGAAAGGAGGAATTCCCAGAAGGAGGGGTGAATGAAATGGAGGCAAGCAACCTATCGGACATGAAATTCAAAACAACAGTAATGAGGAAGCTCAATGAACTCAACAAACTCAAAGAAAAAACAACAAACTCCAGGGTAACTACATACAACTCCAGGGAAACTACAAAGAACTCAAGGGAAGCTACAAGGAACTTACTGAGAACTACATCGGCATGAAAAGAGACATAAAAACTATCAAAAAGAACCAGGAAGAAATGAAGAATACACTGTCTGAACTAAGGACTACAGTAGAAGCATCAAAGGCAGGCTAAATGAAGCAGAGGATCGGATCAGTGAGTTACAGAACAACGTAGAAAAACATTCCCAGACAATGCAACAAAATTAACAAAGACTGAAAAAGAATGAAGAGGATTTATAAGACTGCAGCACCACATGAAATAAAACAATATCCATATCATAGGGAAACAAGGAAACGAAAAGGAACATGGGATAGAAAACCTGATTGAAAAAGTAATGACAGAAAACGTTCCTAACTTGATGAGAGAAAGAACCATGCAAGTCTAGGAAACACAGAGGGTCCCAATGAAGATGAACCCAAAAAGGCCCACTCCAAGACACATCATAATTAAAATGGCAACATTCAAAGACAAAGAGAGAATCCTAAAGGCAGCAAGAGAAAAACAAGAAATAACATACAAGGGGGCTCCGATAAGACTATCAACTGATTTTTCACCAGAAACATAACAAGCAGAAAAGGATGGCAAAAAAATATTTCAAGCAATGAAAAACAAAGGCCTACAACCAAGAGAACTACCCAGTGGTGCGCTCTTTCAAAATGGAAGGTGAAATATGGAGTTTCCCAGACAAAGAAAAGCTGAAAGAATACATCTCGATCAAATCAGCATTGAAAGATATGCTAAATGGAATGCTGTAAGAAAAAGAAGAAAAAGAAAGAGGGAAAGGAACACAAGTACAAAGGGAAATGAATAATAACCTTAAAAGTAAATGGATTAAATGCTCCAATCAAAAGACATAAGGTAGAGGAATGGATACGAAAACAAGACCCACACTTATGCTGTCTATAAGCGATACACCTCAAAACAAAAGATCTACACAGACTGAAAGTGAAGAGATGGAAAAAAGTATTCCAAGCAAATGGGCACACAAAAAAAGCTGGAGTAGCAATACTTATACCTGACAAAACGAATTTCACAGCAAAGGCCATAAAAAATTAGAAAGAATGCCATTTCAAAATACTTAAGGGAACAATCCATCAAGAATATATAACCCTGGTAAACATAGATGCACCCAACATAGAAGCACCGAGCATGTGAGGAAAATTTTAGAAGACTACAAGAAAAATATCAACTGTAACACACTCATAGTAGGAGACTTTAACACCCCATTGTCAACGATGGACCGATCTTTGAAGCAAAGAAACACCAAGGGTATTGAAGCATTGAACAACAATCTAGATCAAATGAACTTAGTTGATATATATAAAATTTTCATGCAAAGAAGCAAAATATACATTTTTTACAAGTGCACATGGAACATTTTCAAAGATAGACCACATGATAAGACACAAAACAAGCCTCTACAAATTCAAGAAAATTGAAATTATATCAAACATCTTCTCAGATCACAATGTCTTAAAACTAGAAATCAACCTCAAAAAAACAAAAACAAAAACAGGACATTCAAACTCATGGAGAATAAAGGCTATTAAAAGTGAATGGATTATCAATGACCTCAAGGAAGAAATAAAAATATTCTGGAGACAAATGATAATGAACATGCAACAACGCAAAACCTATGGAAAAGAGCAAAATTAGTCCTGAGAGGGAAGTTCATAGCAATACAGGCATACCTAAAAAGGATAGAGGAATCTCAAATAAAAAAATATAACCCTACAGCTACAAGAACTTGTCTACACAACAATGCCCATGGCGAGTAGAAGGAAGGAAATCATCAAGATCAGAGGAGAACTAAATGATACAGAGACTAAACAAACAATTCAAAAGATCAACAAAAGTAGCTGGTTCTTTGAAAAGATAAACAACATTGACAAGCCTTTCACCAGGCTCATCAAGAAAAAGCGAGGACCCAAATAAACAAAATCAGAAATGAAAGAGGAGAAATCACAACCAATATATCAGAAATACAAAGGACTGTAAGAAATCACTACAAAAAACTGTATGGCAAGTAACTTGACAACCTAGATCAAAAGGACAAAATCTAGAAACATATAAGCTTCCAAAACTGAATCAAGAAAAAGCAGAAGCTGGAATAGACCAATAACAAAGAGTGAAATTGAAGCCGTAATAAAAAAAAAAAAAAAAATCCCGGCACACAAAAGCTGTGGACTGATGGCTTCACGGGCAAATTTTACAAAACATTTAGGGAAGAACTAATGCCTACTCTTCTCAAACTATTCCAAAAAAATTCAAGAAGGGAGAAGACTCCCAAATTCTTTCTCTGAAGCCAGTATTACCCGAATTTCAAAACCAGGTCAAGACACAACAAAGGAAGAAAATGACAGGACAATATAACTGATGAACATAGATGTTAAAGTCCTCAACAAAATATTGGCAAACTGGATACAGCAACACATTAAAAAAATCATACACCATGATCAAGTGGGATTCATCCTAGGGATACCAGGATGGTTTAATATTAACAAGTCAATAAACATAATACAATACATAAAGAAAATGAAAGGTTAAAATCACATGATCATATCAACAGATACTGAAAAAGCATTTGATAAAGTACAACACCCATTTATGATGAAAACACTCGGCAAAATGGAAATAGAGGGAGCATATCTCAACATAATAAAGGCCATATACTCAAAACCTGAAGCCAAAATCATATTCAATGAGAAAAAATAAAAGCATATTCCCTGAGATCAGGAACAAGACAAGAATGTCCACTCTCTCCACCCTTACTCAACATGGTGTTGGAAGTTTTAGCCACAGAAATGAGACAAGGAAAATAAATAAAAGGCATCCAAATTGTAAAATAGGAAGTAAAACTGTCATTACTTGCAGATGACATGAGAGTGTACATAGAAGACCCAATAGACTCCACTAATAAACTACTTGACATAATAGGTAAATTTGGCAAAATAGCAGGGTACAAAGTCAGTATTCAGAACTTGAAAGCATTTCTGTACACCAACACTAAAATATCACAGATAGAAACTAAAAATTTTCCATTTACTATAGCAAATAGAAAAATGAAGTACCTAGGAATAAACTTAACCAAAGAAATAAAAGACCTGTACTTGGAAGACTCCAGAACACTGAAGGAAGAAATTAAGGAAGATACAAATAAATGGAAGCAAATACCATATTCATGGATGGGGAGAAACAACATCATTAAAATGTCCATACTACCCAAAGCAATTTATAGATTTAATGCAATTCTTATTAAAATACCAGTGACATATTTCACATATCTAGAACAAATATTTCAAAAATTTATATGGAAACAAAAAAGATCTCGAATAGCCAAAGCGATCTTGAGACAGAAGAACATATTAGGAGGAATCACAATTCCTGTTATCAAACTACACTACAAACCCCCTGTAATCAATACAGTCTGGTACTGGCATAAGAACAGACATATAGATCAATGGAACAAAATAGAGATCCTAAAAATAAACCCATATACATATGGTCAACTAATATTCAACAAAGGGGGAAGGAACATAAAATGGACTGAGAAGAGCCTCTTCAAAAAATTGTGTGGGGAGAACTGGACAGGGACATGCAAAAAATTTAACTAGAATACCAACTTACACTACACATGAGAATAAACTAAAGATGGACCATAGACTTAAATATAAGCTTTGACACCATCAAAACTTCTAGAGGAAAACATAGGCAGGAAAACTTCAGTTATCCTATGTAGCAATATTTTCACTGATACTTCTCCTAAGGCAAGTGAAATAAAAGAAAGAGTAAATAAATGGGACTACATCAAACTAAAGAGTTTCTGTTCAGCAAAAGAAAACATCAGCAAGAAAAAAAGGGAACCAACCATATGGGAAAACATATTTGCCAATTATATCTCAGACAGGGGACTGATCTCCAAAATATATAAAGAACTTATATGTCTCTACACCAAGGAGACAGAAAGCCCAATTAAAAAATTGGCAAAGATCTAAACAAACACTTCTCCAATGAGGACATACTGAGGGTCCATAGGCATGTGAAAGAATGCTCAACATCACAAGCCATCAGAGGGATGCATAAAAAACCGCAATGTGATACCACTTTACACCAATCAGAATGGCCATCATCAACAAATCAACAAACAACAAGTGCTGACAAGGACGTGGATTAACGGTAACCCTACTGCACTGTTGGTGGGAATGCAGACTGGTGCAGCCACTATGGAAAACAGTATGGAATTACCTCAAAAAACTAAAAATGGAACTGCCTTTTGAACCCACGATTCCACTGCTAACATTATATCCAAAGAATCCTGAATTCCTTATTCAAAAGAACTTACACACTCCTATGTTCATAGAAGTGCTATTTACAATAGCTTAGTGCTGGAAACAACCTAAGTTTCCATCTGTAGATGAGTGAATCAAGAAACTGTGGTACATTTATACAATGGAATACAATGCAGTGGAAAGAAAAAAAGAACTACCATTTGCAATAACATGAATGGAACTATAGAGAATTATGCTTAGCTAAGTAAATGATGCAATGAAAGAAAAATACCATATGATATCATCTAATGCAGGGAACTAATGAACAACAAAAACAAATGAGCAAAATTGAATCAAAGGCATGTCAACAAGGAACAGACTAACAATTACTAGAAGGGAGGGGAGTGGACGTGAAGGGGGATAAGTAAGGGAAGGGTTTAGTAAAGGAACTAGTATAAATAAACCATGGACATGTACAACAATATGGATATTGAGTGTGGGAGAAGTGGTGGGCTGCTTGGAGAGCAGCAATGATGGAAAAGTGAGACAAATGTAATAGAAAAACAATAAATAAATTGAAAAATTTAAAGAAATTATCTCATTGAGTGGGTTGCCTTTTAATTTTGTTAATTTTTTTCTTTCTGTGCAAAGCTTTCTTTAGTTTGATGTAGTCCCATTTGTTTGTTTTTTTCTTTTGTTTCCTTGCCTGAACAGGTATGTCAGAAAAAATATAGCTATGAGAAATATTCAAGATTTTAGAGCCTATGTATTCTTCTATGCTGTTTGTGGTTTCAATACTAATATTTAAGTCTTATTTTATTTATTTGGGTCCTCTATATCTTTTTCTTCATGAGTCTGGTTAAGGTTTGTCAATCTAGTTTATATTTATGGAGAATTACATCTTGGTTTTCTAATCTTTGTCTTTTTAATATTCTATTTCATTTATTTCTGTTCTGATCTTTATTATTTCCTTTTACTTACTTTGGGCTATGTTTGTTTTTCTGTTTCAAGGTCCTTTAAGTGTAAAGTTAGATTGGTTATTTGAGATTTTTCTTGTTTCTTGAGATTGGCCTGTAATGCTATGAATTTTCCTTTTAGGACAGCTTTTGACATGTCCCATATATTTTGGGTTGTTTTGTTTCATTTTTATTTGTTTCAAAATAACATTTAATTTATTTCTTGATCTCACCATCAACCCAATCATTATTTAGTAAACAAGTTATTTAGCCTCCATGTCTTTGTGTGTTTTTCAGTTTTCTTTTTTTTAATGTTTTATTGATTATGCTGTTACAGTTGTCCTAATTTCTTTTCCTTTTGTTCCCTCCACCCAGCAACCCCCCCTCCAGCAGTCCCCCACCCTTAGTCCATGTCCATGGGTTGTGCATAAAGCTCTTCTCAACATCCTCCTGTCCATTGCCCACCCTCCTACCATGCTTCTTAATTCCTGCACCATATCCCTCCCTCTCCCACTTCTCCCTCCCAGCTGTCCTCCCGCCACACGCTCCACATACCTATGATTCTGTTCCCACTCTAGTTGTCTGCTTAGTTTACCTTAATTCCATTCCCTTGCTTCTGTTGTTGATAGTTGTGATACTGTTGTCATTTTAATGTTCATAGTTTTGATATCATTTTTCTTAAATAAGTCCTGTTAACATTTCATATAATAATAGCTTGGTGATGATGAACTTCTTCAGCTTTACCTTGTCTGGGAAGCACTTTATTTGCCCTTCCATTCTGAATGATAGCTTTGCTGGATAGAGTAATTTTGGTTGTAGGGCCTTGCTTTTCATCACTTTAAATATTTCCTGCCAGTCCCTTCTTGCCTGCAAAGTTTCTTTTGAGAAATTATCTGACAGTCTTAAAGGTACCCCTTTGTATGTAATTCTCTTCTCTCTTGCTGCTTTCAAGATTCTCTCTTTATCTTTAACCTTTGGCATTTTGGTTATGATGTGTCTTGGTATGGTTCTCCCTGAGTCTAGCTTGTTTGTGACTCTCTGTGCTTCCTGGACCTATATGTCCATTTACTTCCCCAAATTAGGGAAGTTTCCTTTCATTATTTTTTCACATAATTTTTCAATTTCTTACCCTCCCTCTTCACCTTCTGGCAACCCTATGATTTGGATGTTGGCGCATTTGTAACTGTCCCAGAGGTTTCTAAGCCTCTCCTCTTTTTTTTTTTTTTTTTTTTTTTTTTAATTCTCGTTTCCTCCTTCCATACTGGTTGACTGTTTGTTTCTTCATTATGTTCCAATTTTTTTAATTTTAACCCTGGTTTCCTTTCCTTCACCACTTGTTTCATATGGATTTTCCTTCATTTCAACCAGGACAGCCTTCATTCTTTCCCCATCCTGTTTAATCTTTGTTGTCAGAGCTCTGAGCATCCTAATCACCAATTCCTTAAACTGTGCATCTGTTAAGTTGTCTATCTCCTCATCTTTTAGGTGTGTTATCTGTTTATTGCTTAGTTGTGCCACTGGGACTTTGATTTGCTCCCCTTCTGGGCATTACTTCTCTGTATCCTCATCTTTCTGTATTTGCCTCTGTGATTTGGGCAAGGGCTGTCGCATCTCTTAAGTTATGAGAGGCAGAGCCTTAGGTATGCTTGGTGCTGGTGACTGGTTCACTGCATTTTGGCACTCTATGTTGGGGAGGGGTCTAAGAGGGAAAAGTGCTGGTTGCTGCAGCTTTTCTAGGCACTTCTTCCCCTTTCTGTACTAAGCAAGCTGCCTCCTTTTTGAGACTGGCAGCTTCTTCCTGCACCCCCACCCCCACTTGCTTTCACAGTCAGAAGTAATGTGGCTCTATTTTCCCAGGCTCTGGAACTGAAAGCTCTGTGGTCTAGTTTGGGGCTTGAATCATTTCTTGGGTTTAATCAGTATAACTGTGGGGTTTTTTTTTGTTTTGTTTTTTTTTCTTTTTTTTTTTGTCAGGGCTGCTGCTAGTTGCGCCTGCCCACCACTCTCCCATGAGCTGAGTCGCTTCTAGCCATGCTACCAAGAAGCACCACCCTTGCAGCCATAGTTCAGTTCCTCTTTCTCTTCATCCTGTCTCCACCCCTCCTACCTTTCTGGTTGATTATTTATTCTTTATTTCCTGCTGATCTTCCTTGTAGTTTTGATCTTTCGGATTTTCTGGTTTGTTTGTTCATTTGTTTGTTTTTAGTTTTGAAGTGGTTGTAAATTTCTTCTTAGTTATGAGGAGAAGCAGCGCGTGTATTTACACCTCTATCTTGGCTGGAAGTCTGGCTTTCAGTTTTTTGTTTTTGTTTTTGTAATTGATTTCTAGTTTCATGCCATTATAGTCAAAGAAGGTGGTAGATATGATTATAATTTTTAAAAATATATTGAGATTTATTTTGTGTCCTAACATGTGGTTTATCCTAGAAAATATTCCATGTGCAGTTGAAAGAATGTATATGCTGTTACTTTATGGTGAAATGCTTTGAAGATATCAATTAAATATCTGATATAGTGTTTCACTTAAGACTACCATTTCCATGTTGTTTTTCTGTCTGGAAGATTTATCCATTGATGTCAATGGGGTTATAAAATCCCCTTCTATAACTGTATTACTGTCAATCTCTCTCTATATGTCCATCAATATTTGCTTTACATATCTGGATGCTCCTATACTAGGTCCATAGATGTTTACAAGGGTTATATCCTCTTGTTGTATTGCTCCCTTTACCATTATGTAGTATCCTTCTTTGTCTCTTATTATAGCCTTTTTTAAAGCCTATTTTGAGAGATATAAGTATTGCTATCCCAGTTTTTTTTACATTTCCATTTTCATGAAATAATTTTTTTCATCCCTTTACTTTTATTCTATGTGTATTTTTCATTCTGAGGTGGGTCTCCTGAAGACAGCATATATATGGATCTTGTTTTCCTAACCATTTAACTACCCTATGTCTTTTGATTGGAGCGTATAAGCCTTTTGAATTTAAAGTGATTATCGATAGGTGTGTATTTATTTTCATTTTATTTTTATTGAATTTAGCAGGCTGACAGTGGTTTGCAAAACCATACAGGTTTCAAATGTATAACTCGATAAAACGTCATCACCCCAAAGTCTCTTTTCTTTCCCATCCCCCCCTTTATCCATATTCACCTACCCCAACCCCCTTTCCTTCTGGTGATTGCCACTCTGTTGTCTGTGTCTTTGTGTTACGTGTGTGTGTGTGTGTGTGTGTGTGTATGGTGTAAATTGGTGGTCTAATTTCCTTTTTGCATGTACTCGTACAATTTTCCAACACCACTTTTAAAATGACTGTCTTTACTCCCTTGTATGCTCTTGCCTTCTTTGTCAAATTCTATTTGACTATAAAGGTATGGGTTTATTTCTGAGATCTGTTTTGTTCCATTGATTGATATGTCTGTTTCAGGTATCAGGCTGTTTTGATTATTATAGTCTTGAGGAATAGTCGAGTATCAGGCAGTATGATACCTCCAACTTTATTCTTATTTCTCAAGATTGCTGAAGTTACTTAGGGTCTTTTTGATTCCATAAGAATTTTTGGAATATTTGTTCTAGAAATGTGAAATATGCCACTAGTATTTTATTTAAGAATTGTGTTAAATATACAAATTACTTTGGGTAGTATGGACAATTTAATGATAATTTTTCCTAACCGTGAACTCAGTATATGCTTCTACTTATTTTTATCTTCCTCGATTACTTTCTTCAACATGTTATCATTTTTTGTGTACAGGTCTTTTATCTCCTTGGTTAAATTTATTCATAGATACATTTTCTTGTTGCAAGAGTAAATAGGGTTGTTTTCTTAGTTTCTCTTCCTGAGAATTTATTATTGGTATATAAAAATGCCAGTGATTTCTGATTATTAATTTTGTATCCTCTACTTTTCTGAATTTATTTATTAGAGCTTGCAGTGTTTTTGTGTGGAGTCTTTAGGGTTTTCTATGTACATTATCATATTATCTGCAAATAATGACAGTTTTACTTCCTCTTTTCAAATTTGAATGTCTTTTTTTTTTTTTCTTGCTGGATGACTGTGGCTACGTCTTCAAGTACTATGCTGAATAAGGGTGGTGAAAGCAGACATCCTGTGTTGTTCCTGATCTTAAGTGAAATGCTTTAGTTTTTGTTCATTAAGTATAATGTTGGCTATAGGTTTGGCATGTATGGCATTTATTATGTACATTTATTATGTATAGATATGATCCCAATATTTTCACATTGCTGAGAGTTTTTATCATAAATGGTCCTGGATTTTACCAAATACTTTTTCTGCATCTATTGATATAATCATGTGATTTTAATCCTTCATTTGTTTATGTGAGGTATCTCATTTATTTATTTGAAAATATTGGGGACTTCCGGCCAAGATGGAGGCTTAGACGGACACGCTAGGTCTCCCTCTACAACTAGAGAGGAATACAACTACTTCAAAACAAAGGATAACTAGAAATTCCAGAAAATAAAACTAAACGGAAGTCCAACATATGAAGTTATAAACCAGCGGTGCCATTTGGGCAGGTAAGAGTTAAAGAGGGCAGTGCTGTTTGCGGTCGCACCTGGACAACGGCGGGCAGCGAGGAATCCCGGATCCGTCAAGCCCCTGGCGGTGCGCGACCCCGGCGAGGAATCCCGGCTGCGGGCAAGCCCCTGCCGGTGCGCGACTCCGGCGCTGGGAAGAGCGGCCGCCGCATCGCCTTGAACAGTGAGGCCCAGGGGGGCGGGAGGACGGATCCCGGTCTCCTAGCTGAATAACTGTGTGAATCCATCTTGGACCCCCGCCCCCAAAGAAAGCACCACAGGGCTGCGAAATAGGTCGCGGACAGGCAGGCGCCGGCCGGTCGCTGATTTGTGACGCGTACACAGGCACTGCCCCCGACAGCCGGCCCAAGAAAACAAAACGCATCTGTCAAAATGAGGCAGACAACTATAGAAATCCCGGTAACACAACTCACCAGACAGCAGATAGAGAACCTGACAGATGAACAGATAAGAAACCTGTCAGAGGCTCAGTTCTGGGCCATTGTTAACAGATGGCTTACAGAATTCACAAAAGAGCAGGAAAAAGATATGAAAGAAGCGAAAAACTTTCATAACGAAAGGAACAAAACCGCATACGAGACAGAAGGAAAGGAAATAAAATCCAGAGTTCATTTCAACAAACTGGAATATGGAGAAGGAACAAGCAGTCAACCAATGCAGCGAGAGGAAATGGGAAGCAACAATGAAAGGATCAGAAACCTCTGGGACAGCTATAAAAGGCCCAACATAAGAATCATTGGTTTGCCAGAGAATGAGGAAGATGAACTAGAACTTGAAAAATTGAGTGAAAATATAATAAAGGAGAACTTCCCAGACCTGGGGAAGGGAATAGACTTGCAGGTCCAGGAAGCAAGGAGAGTTCCCAAGAGACTGGACCCAGGGAGAACCACTCCAAGACACATTATAATCAAAATGTCAAAAATTAAAGATAAAGAGAGAATCTTAAAAGCAGCAAGAGAGAAGAAAAGAATTATGTACAAAGGGGTCCCAATTAGACTATCAGCTGACTTCTCAAGGGAAACCCTACAGGCAAGAAGAGACTGGCAAGAAATATTCAAAGTAATGAAAATCCAAAACCTACAACCACGAATACTCTACCCAGCGAAATTGTCATTCAGAATAGAAGGACAGAGAAAGTGTTTCCAGGACAAAATAAAACTGAAAGAGTTCATTAGATCCAAACCACTGTTATATGAGATGTTAAAGGGACTGGTTTAAAAAAAAAACAGAAGCTAGGGAGATGAAACAAAGGCAAACTAAATAGGCAACGAGAGTGGAAAAGGAACTGTGGGTACGGGAAGCATATTGGGGGGAGGTCAACAGGGAGGGGGAATGGGGAAAGGGAGGGAGATGATATAGGAATTGGGGATCAAGGTAGGAAGGAATGGAATAGATGGAGAGAGGTTGGGAGGAACTGTATGCACAACTAATGGACATAATCTAAAAGGGGGGGACAACTGGAGGGAGGGGGGCCACCGGGTGGAGGGGAGCAGAGGGAAGGGAAATTGGCACAAATGTAATATTTTAATCAATAAAACACATTAAATCTGAGAAAGAAAAAAAAAAAAGAAAATATTGGTAACAATATTGCATCCTCAGAATAAATTCCACTTCATCATGGTGAATGATCTTTTTAATGTATTTCTGTATCTGGTTTGCTAATATTTTGTTAAGGATTTTAGTATGTGTGTTCATCATGGACATTGGCTTATAATTTTCTTTCTTATGGGGACTTTATCCGGTATTTGAATTAGGATAATGTTGGCCTCGTAAAATTAGCTTGGGAATTCTTCCTCCTCTTGAATTTTTCAGAATTTTTGAGAAGAATGGCTTGTGGTTCCTATTTGAGTGTTTGGTAATATTGACCTGTGATACTGTCTGGTCCAGGAATTCTGTTTGCTGGATTTTTTTTTTTTTATTAGTGCTTCAATGTCATTAATTGTAATTAGTCTGATTCTTCCTGATTTAGCTTTGGAAGACTGTATGTTTCTAGTAATTTATCAATTTCACCCAAGTTGTCTAATTTGTTGGCATATATTTGTTCATAGTGTTTTCTTACACCCCATTATTTTTCTGTGGTGTCTGTTGTTACTTTTCTTTAATTTCTGATTTTATTTATTTGGGTCCTCTCTCTTTTTTTGCTTGATGATTCTGGTTAAATGTTCATCAATCTTGTTTATTTTTTCAAAGAATCAGCTTTTGCTTTCATTGATCTTTTGTTGATTTTTTGGTCTCTATATCATTGATTTCTGCTCTGATCTCTACTATTTCCTGTTTTTATATTTACTCTGGGCTTTGTTGTTATTATTCTAGCTCATTTAGGCATAAGGTTAGATTGCTTATTTGATCTTTTTCTTTATTCTTGAGGTATACCTGTAATGCATACTTCTCAGGACTACTTTTGCTGTGTCCAATAGATTTTGGGTTGTTGAGAGTTCATTTCCATTTGTTTCCGGGTAAATTTTAGTTTCTTCCTTGATCTTGTTGATAACCCATTCATTGCTTAGCCTCTATTGTTTGAATGGTTTTCATTTAAAAAAAATATATATTTCTTTTCTTGTTTCATACCATTGTGATCCAAGAAGTTCCTTGATATGATTCCAATCTTCTTGAATTTTTAAGACTTACTTTTTTTGCTACCACGTGGACTATGAGAATGTTTCATATGCACTTGAGAAGAATGCATATTCTGCTGCTTTGGGATAAAAAGTTCTGTAAATATCAATTAAATTCATCTTATCCACTGTGTTGTTTAAGGTTGTTGTTGCTTTATTGCTTTTTTGGGGGCGGGTGTCTGGAAGATGTATCACTTGATGTCAGTGGGATGTTAAAATCCCCTTTTTGTCTCTTTCCATGGCATTTGTTTTGAAGTCTATTTTGTCTATTAAAAGTATTGCTACACCAGCTATTTTGTTTCAATTATACATGGAATATTATTTTACACTGCTCCACTTTCAGTCTCTATTTGGTTTTCGTTCTGAGAAGGATCTCTTGTAGACTGAATATATCTGGGTCTTGTTTTCTTAGCCATTCAGTTACCGCATACATATTTTATTGGAATATAAATATAAGCCAATTACATTTAATGTTTTCATTGATAGGTATTTGTTTATTACCATTCTATTTTTTAACTATATTCCTCTGCATTTTTCTTCTTCTTAAAGGAGGCTTTTTAACATTTATCATAATACTGGTGTAATGGTAACAAACTCAATTAACTTTCTCTTGTCTGGAAAGTTCTTTATTTCTTCTTCAATTTTAAATAACTTCCACCCTTCTCAATCTATTCTAAAAAAACAAGAAGAGGGAAGACTCTAAAACTCTTTTTATGAGACCAGTATTATCCTAATTCCAAAATCAGGTCAAGACACAACAACTAAAGAAAACTATAGGCCAATATCACTGATGAACATAGATGCTAAAATCCTCAACAGAATATTGTCAAACCAGATCCAGTGACACATTAAAAATATTATACACCACAATCAAGTGGAATTCATCCCAAGGATGTGAGGATGGCTTAATATTCTAAAATAAAAAAATGTAATACACCACATAAACAAAATGAAAGACAAAAATCACATGATCACATCAATAGATGCTGAAAAAGCATTTGATAAAGAACAACACCTAGTTATGATGAAAACACTCAGCAAAGTGGGATTGAGGGACCATACTTCAACAAAATAAAAGCCATATATGAGACACCTGAAGTCAACATCATATTCAATGGGCAAAAACTGAAAGCTTTCCCCCTAAGATCAGAAACAAGTCAAGGATGTCCACTCCCTCCACTTCTACTCAACATTATTTTGGAAGTTCTAGCCACAGCAATAAGACAAGAAAAAGAAATAAAAGGCATATAAATTGGAAAATAAGAAGTAAAACTCTTATTATTTGCAGACAACGTGAGAGTGTACATAGAAAACTCTATAGACTCCATGAAAAAACTACTCAACATAGGAAGTAAACTAGGCAAAATAGCAGGATGTGAAGTCAATATTAAGAAATTGAAAGCATTTCTGTACACCAACAATAAAATGTCAGAGACAGAAACTAGAAAAAAATCTCATTTACTATTGCAACAAGAAAAATAAAATACTTAGGAATAAACTTAAAAATGGAGGTAAAAGACTTGTACTCAGAAAACTATAGAACAGTGAAGAAAGAAATTAAGGAAGATACAAATAAATGAAAGCAAATACCATGTTCATGGGTGGGAAGAATTAACATTGTTAAAATGTCCATACTACCCAAAGCAATTAATAGACTCAATGCAATTCCTATTAAAATATCAATGGCATGTTTCACAGACCTAGTACAAATATTTCAAAAATTGATATGGAACCAAAAATTATCCAAATAGCCTCAGCAATCTAGAGAAATAAAACAGTAAGAGGAATCAAAATACCTGATATCAAACTATACTACAGGGCGACTGTATTCAAAACAGTCTGGTACTGGCATAAGAACAGAAATAAATATCAATGGAACAAATTAGAGAGCCCAGAAACTAACCCAGGTCTCTACAGTCAATTAATATTAAACAAAGGGTGAAGTAACATAAAGTGGAGTAAAAATAGCCTCTTCAACAAATGGTGTTGGGAAAACTGGACAGGGACATGCAAAAAAATGAAACTAGAACACCAACCTACACCATACACCAGAATAAATTCAAGATGGATCAAAGACTTAAATGTAGGCCATGACACCATAAAAGTCCTAGAGGAAAACATAGGCAGCAAAACTTCAGATATCCCACAGAGCACTATTTTCACTGATATATCTCCTAGGGCAAGGGAAATAAATGAAAAGATAAACAAATAGGACCACAACTAACTAAAGAGTTCCTGCTCAGTAAAAGAAAACATCAGCAAGATGAAAAGGGAACCAACTGTATGAGAGAACATATTTGCCAATGATACTTCAGACAAGGTTTTGATATCCAAAATATATAAACTTATTTGACTCAACACAAAGAAGACATATAATCCAATTAAAAATATGCAAAGGACATGAACAGACACTTCTCCAAGGTGAACATACAGAGGGACTATAGGCACATGAAAGAAAGAATGCTCAACATCACTAGCCATCAGAAAGATCCAAATTAAAACCACAATGAGATACCACTTCACACCACTCAGAGTGGCCATCATTAACAAGTCAACAAACAAGTGCTGGCAATGATGTGGGGAAAAGGGAACCCTAGTGCATCGTTGGCGGGAATGCAGACTGGTGTAGCCACTCTTGAAAACAGTATGGGATTTCCTCACATAATTTTAAATGAAACTCCCTTTTGATCCAGACATTACATTGCTAAAATTATATCCAAAGAATTCTGAAACACTAATTTGAAAGAATTTATGCACTCCTATGTTCATAATACCACTATTTTCCATAGTCAAGTGCTTGAAATAGCCTAAGTGTCCATCAGTGAATGTTTGGATAAAAAAACTGGTACATTAACACAATGGAATACTACACAGCAGAAAGAAAGAAGGAACTACTACCTTTTTGCTACAGCATGGATGGAACTTGAAAGTATTATGCTAAGTGAAATAAGCCAGGTGGCAAAAGATAAATATCATATAATATAACCTAATAGGAAACTAATGAACAAAACATTCAAATGAGCCAAATATAAACAGAGACATGTAAACAGGAAACAGACTGACGGTGACCAGAGGGGAGGTGGTAGGGGAAAATCAGGGAAAGGAGAAGGGTCTAATCAAGGAACTATTATGAATGATTGTCAGGTCTGAGACAACCAAATAGTAAGGTGGGTCCTGGTCCAGTAGCAAAAAGAACTTCCACAGGGCCTTCACGAGCTTTTGCATGCTTTACTGGTGTGGCGTGGCCAAGAGTGCTGGCAGTACACTCTCATGCCTGCTCTACAGTGCCATGGATTTATATACATTTGTTACACAAAGGTGGCTTTCAGCCAAGTGGTAACATCACCTTCTGAATCAGCCACTGGAAGTGGCTACATCAGTGGTTATGCAACAGCTGCTGAATCAGCTACCAGAACTCACATGCTGAATGAGCAAGTTGGAAAACACAATCTGGAATTTGGCCCAACTCCATTTTCAAATTTGAAACCTTGGCCACATACAGCCAGGACCTTCCTATCACAATGACCCATGAACATGGACAACTAAATGGGGATGGACTGTGGGGGAAGGAGGAGTTGGGTGGAGCAGAGGAGAACAAAGGGGGTAAAATTGGACAACTGTAATAGAAAAACAATAAAAAATAAATTTTGAGAAGTAGCCTTGCTGGATAAAGTAGTCTTGGTTGTAGGTTCTTGCATTTCATCACTTTGACTATTTCATGCAAATCCCTTCTGGCCTGAAGTGTTTCTGTTAAGAAATCAGCTCGCAAAATTATGGCAGCTCCCTTGTTGGTAACTAATTGTATTTCTCTTGTAGTTTTTAAGATTCTCTTTTTATCTTTAATCTTTGCCATTTAATTATGATACATCTTGGTGCTGGCCTCTTTGGGTTCACCTTATTTGGGGCTCCTGTGCTTGCTGGACTTCTGTATCTTTTTCCTTTACCAGGTTAAAGAAGCTTACAGTCATTATTTCTTTTTTTATTATTTATTTGTTTGTTTGTTTGTTTATTTTTAGAGAGGAGAAAGGAGAAAAAGAGGGAGAGAAACATCACTGTGTGATTGCCTCTCACTCGTGCCCCCAACTGGGAGTCTGACATGCAACCTAGTCATGTGCCCTGACTGGGAATCGAACTAGCGACACTTCATTATTTCTTAAAATAGGTTTTCATTCTCTTGCTCTCTCCTCTTTCTGGTACCCCTATGATGCAGATGTTGTTATGCTTCATGTTGTCCCAAAGTTCCCTTAAACTATCCTCATTTTTAACCCTGCATAGGTATCAATCAAAAATATTACAGGGTAGGTTGTATCTGAGAGATATATTCATTACTAATGTGTGCTGAAATGCAAAAACATTTAAAATTTTAAACACTGCATATTTGCATTTATTATATTTATATAATAAAATACATGGTTTTATTTAGTTTCAGTTACAATATAGAAATTATTAAGCAAAGAAATATAAAAAACTTAAAGAATAAAATTTTTTCTTTTCAAATAATGGAAACATGGATATTCCTAAAAAATACAACCAAAATGTCTTACTTTTTTTAATGAGAAAAAGCATTATGTTTATATTAATAATTATGTGCATAATAATAGTAATAATTTTAGTATTGGTTATTTTTTTACCTTCTTTCCCATGTTATCTCCCTCCCCCTTGCCCTCTGGTCAATGCCAATTTATTCCTTGTTGCCATGATTCTGGTTCTATTTTTCTCATTTGTTTGTTTTGTTCACTAGGTTCCTATTATAGGTGAGATCATATGGTATTTGTCTTTCACTGCCTGCCTTATTTCATTTAATATCATACTCTCCAGTTCCATACATGCTGTCACAAAAGGTAGGAGTTCCTTATTTCTTTCTGCTGTGTAATATTCCATTGTGTAAATGTACCACATATTTTTGATCCACCCATTTACTCCCAAAAATGTCTTTAATTTTAATTAATCAGAATCTTTAATAGTTGATTTTGCAAAACATTTGTAACAGCCATTGCTACAACATTTACAAAAATATTTTGATAAGTAACTTATTTTGGATGCATAGCACCTAATACATCTATTTCTTTTTCTGCTCTTCAAGGGGGCCATATCTATGTTGGCATAAGAATTTCCTTCAGTTTGTATTTGAAATTAATGAAGTTTCAGGGGTAAAACTTATGAACACCTGTAGAGATTTCTTAATGCATGAGGTACAGTGGGTTGGTTGCCACTTGTGTCTGGCAGTTGGTCTTTGAAATTATCACCACCCAGTCTGAAACAGGGAATTGCCTAAAAGCCAATCGAGAGGATAGCAGGGGGTTGTTCTGCCAACATTGCCTGGGAGTGATAATGACTGAGTGTCTTAACTGTTTCATACTTGATCTGCACTTTCTGGGAAATGGGCTAGAGCCTTTGGGAATAAATATTCCCGTGTACTCTTTGTCTAGCCTGGTGTATGCAAATAGATCATGGAGACAATCATATGGTCATTGTCTAAAAAAGAGACCCTTGGGATAGGCCAAAGTTGACCTTCTAAATCTCATAGAAGGGCATAGCTCCATGCCACCCACAAAGGAAGAATTAAGAAAAAAAGAAAAAGGAACGAATTATAAATCCCTGGTTGCCTGCCAAGAGTGCCTTTATTTTTTCAAGTAGCAATAGCAACCTTGCTTGTCTCTTTGCTGCTACTTCCTTAGCACAAATGATCTACTCTCTTAGCAAATCTCCAGTATAATATACAATATTTTTTCTTCAAATTCTTTACATTGTGCATTCACTCACTGAAAGATATTTGTCTTGTAACTGCTAATTTTACTATTTAGTGAACCAGTCCACAAAGAGGAACAAAGCTAGAGACATCACACTTTCTGATTTCAAACTATAGTATTACAAAGTTATGGTAATAAAAACAGTATGGCATAAAAACAGACAAATAGACCAATGGGACAAAATAGAGAGCTCAGAAATAAAAATAAACTAATAGGATTACATAAAACCAAAACACTTCTGCACAGCATTTGAAACAAGCAATAAAATGAAAATGTAACCTATCTATGGAGTAGAAGAAAATATTTGCAAACCATATATCTGATAAGGAATTAATATACAAAATACATAAAAACTTAACTCAGTGGCCAAAATCTCCACAAATAATTCAACTAATAAATTGGTACAGGGCCTGAATAGACTTTTTCCAAAGGAGACATACACTTGAGCAACAACTGTATGAAAATGTGACCAACATCACTAATAATCAGTGAAATGCAAATTAAAACCATAATAAGACATTGCATGCCTGTAAGGATGGCTGTTATTAAGAAAAACAAGAAATAACAAGTATTGACAAGAGTGTAGAAAACAAGGGAACACTTGTACACACTTGGTAGAAATGTAAAATGGTAAAGCCAGTATGGAAAACAGTATGGCAGGCAGTTGTGAAATTCCTGCAAATTTATTCGTAGATCTTCATTATTTTGGTATTTCAAATATCAAATCTTATTGTCCCCCTCTCCTACTCCATTTGTGCCTTCCTCCAGCCCTTTCCTACTTTCATTTTAAATTTGAAATTTTGTCTTAGCCTGGTTTTCACTCCTCATGCTTAGCATTTCTTCTCCCTCTATCATATCAAAATCACTTCCCTTTCCTCCAGACATCTCTTAAGCTTCTTTTTCGTTTTTACCTCTTACTCCCTTCTCACCTATATTAATCATATATCAGAGTGTAGAGGCATCAGCTATTCTCTGTAAAAAGTCACAGAGGTTTGCTAAAAATGAAAATATGTAGGAGCTTCAGATGTTCTAAGAAGTAGCAAAGACTTGCAAAAAAGCCTTAGAGAAAGGAATGTAAGGGAGAAGTGTTGCAGCCATTCAGTGATTTACAAGCTAAAAGACCCCAGTCCTTATCTCCTTCTATTTGCTTGTGTCTTGTTTATAACATTTGTGAAGTTATATTTTACAGGATATCTAGCCCTTTGAAGATAAATTGCTTTGCAGAGAATTCATCTCTGGCTGGAGAGCTATGCTGCCACTGGAGATAACTTTATGACCTTGCGAACTTTTGGCCCTGAGAACTTTGTTCCTGTCTGACACTCCTGCAGCCCTGTCCTTTCCCCCTGCTTCTCAAAAGCTGCTTCTCACTAGAGAAGGAGTCAAATCATAAACCCTGACTAAAATCCCATTCCTGTCGGTGCTTTGTTTGAGACAAGTTCTCGGCCCAACCGCTGGCAAATAAATCCTTTGCTTGCTTTAAAAAAAATAAAAAAAACTTTAAAAAGAACTACCTACAATATGATCTGGCAAACTCACTCCTGGGAATATATTCAAAATAAAATAATGTCTGCTCTCCTATATTTATTGCAGCATTAGTCACAGTAGTCAAGATATATGAACAATCTAAATGTCCATGGATGGGTGAATGGAAAAATAAAATGTGATAATACATATAATATTATATGTATTGTGTATTACATGGTACCCTGGCTGGTTTGGCTCAGTGGATTGAGCGTCGGCCTGCGAGCTAAGTGTCGCTGGTTCAATCTTCCAGTCAGGGCACATCAGAGAAGGAAACTCTGATTCCAAAAAACCTCCGCTGCCTTGCGGCATACCTCTTCAGGGGAAAGGCTAAGGGAGTAAACCCCGACAGAAAATCCGGAGCCGGAGTCCCTAAGGCGGTTTGACGTTGTAGTCAACACCGGCAACTCCTGCGGCGCACCTGAAGCCAAGCTGTATTGACTCCGTCTTTCCCTTGGATCCTTCAGCTGCGAAGAGAGGGGGGGTCTGCTGCATGGGCAACAGCAGACCCTCCATATCACCCTGCCCAGGCTCTGTAGCTTCAGCTTCACTGGAGAGGACACTCCAGCGTCATCGCAAGATGTCGATTCAACACGGGAGGAGACAGATACCGTGTCACTCCTGAGTCGGACTGCACAGCCATTCTCGGCGGTGCAGATAGACTCTTAAGAAGCTACACCATCGTCTCTCGAGACGGACGGCTGCTGAATATATATTACATGAATATATTACAAATATATATTAAATATATGTAAAAAGTATTTATTTGTAATTTTATTTTTCAATTACAGTTGACATACTATATTATATTAGTTTCAGGAATACAACATAGTAATTAGACATTTATATACCTTACAAAGTGATCACCACAATAGGCCTAGTATCCATCTGACACGACACGTAGTTATTTCAATATCATTGACTGTATTCCCTGTTTTGCTTTACATTCCCATGGTTATTTTTATAACAGCAATTTGTACTTTTTAATAATCCATTAAAAATAATTATTTTGCTTTTTGGGGGGTGAAATTTAGAGGAACAAAAACAGACAAAAGCATAATAGGATTCTCCTTCCTTCAGACTTCCAATATTCCAGAGGAAATCTTTACTGAAAGGGCTTAAAAAGGGACCAGTTGGAAAGGCAAAAATAAAGTTGGCAGAGTCCTAGAAACATAGAGCAAAGTATGAAATTTTGAGCACAGAATTTAGACAGCTGTTACTTAACATCTATAGCATATATCCTGACAAAGAATGCAAGTAGTATGTCTTTTTGAAACAAAATAAACACAGAAATAACTATAACATCAGTAACACCTACTTATAAAAACACAAGAACTAAAATCATGACATTTGTTTGGAACTTGTACTTTGTGTTTATATAATAGAGAATCACTTAGATATTTTAATTAGCATTACTTTGACAGCTAATTTATTATAGTTCACTCTTTGTAGAAAAAATGTATATGTATACAGAATTAATTTTCTTCTTTCTTACATGGCCATGTAAGAAACTAAGAGTTTTGGTAAAAAGCTACATTCTTTAAGTATTTGGATAATATTTTAGACTCAAACACACTTAGAACACTTGCCTGCATCCCAAATAGAACATACCTCTCAAATGAGGCAGTTGTTATATCTGCAGGATTTTTAAATATCCTTAATACTTCGCAAATGTTCGGTGATCTAGAGTTAAAAATTGTGTAGAGGTAAAAACCTTCTGTCACTCATAAAAGTATTTAGAGAAGTGTGGGGAGATGTGTAAGTGTGTATAAAGGTTATTTCAATTTAACTTTAGGCAAACCATAAACAAACTCTACACAAAAATACTTTCAGCCATGGCCAGGTGGCTCAGTTAGTTGAAGCATCATGCTGTACACCAAGAAAGGTTACAGGTACGATCTTGGTTGGGGCACACAGGGGAGATAACTGATCAATGTTTCTCTTTCCATTGAGGTTACTCTCTGTCTCATTCTCTCCCCTCCATTCTCTCTAAAATCAATGAACATACCTTCAGTAAGGACTTTTTTAAAGTACTTTTCAATATTCCATGTCTTTGAACTCAAGGTGTGAGGTGCCATGCAGAGGCAGGACCTGGTGTGTTTGGGGAGGTGCAGCAGTTAAGAGTTTGAGCTCTCAAGTGAGACTTTCTGGGTAAAAATCCCAGTTCACTTACAGGATATGTGATTTTTGGCTCATCACTTAATATCTCAAATCATAACTCATGTATTAATTCTAAATTTCCACATCAGTAAATGAAATAAAATTTGTCCCTACCTTATAGGCTTACTGTGCAGATTTAATGAGGTGATACTTATAAAGGGTCTGCTTGACATAGAGTTTGGCACACTGTAAGTGCAAATTGATCTCTGGTATACATCACAGTATGAACTAACTCCATGCTCACTGCTGCAGCTGTACAGATCACCTTTTGATCCTTCAAACATACAATCTTCTCTCTCTTTCTCTGACCCATCACCCACTTTCATTCTCCTGACTAGACCTTATCCAAAACTCTGGCCCCTATTGCCTTTCTAAACTCTAATTATTCTTTGTGCCCCAAGTTGAGTACTTTCCCCAAGAAACTTCTTCCCCACGAAGACTAGTTTATATTTCCTTTTTTTATTAAAGTAAAAATCAAATATCTCAAAATTGATTTTTACTATGTTATTTTATTTTATAGTTGTTCAATTACAGTTGTCTCAATTTTCCCCCCATTGCTCTCCACTGCCCCACTCCCACAGTCAATCCCTACTGTGTTGTCCATGTCTTTGGGTCATTTATACATGTTACCTTCCCCTTGATTCCCCTGTTATTCCCGTGACCCCTCCCCTCTGGTTGCTGTCATTTTCTTCTCTATTTCCATATCTCTGGTTCTTTTTTGCTTATTTTTTTTCATTGGTTCCAATTATAGGTGAGATGATATGGTATTTTTCTTTCACCACCTAGCTTATGTCACTTAGCATAATACTCTCATTTTCATCCATGCTGTCACAAAAAGTAGGACTTCCTTCTTTCTTTCTGCTGTGTAGTATTCCATTGTGTAAATTTACCACAGTTGTTTGATCCACTCATTTACTGATGGGCTTAGACTGTTTCCAGTACTTGGCTATTGTAAATAGCGCTGCTATGAACATAGGGGTGCATAGGTTCTTTTGAATTGGTGTTTCAGGATTTTTAGGGTATAATCCTAGCAGTGGAATCACTAGTTCAAAAGGCAGTTCTTTTTTAAGTTTTCTGAGGAAATTCCACACTGCTTTCCAGAGTGGCTACACCAGTCTGCATTCCCACCAACAGTGCACTAGGGTTCCCTTTCCCCCACGTCATTGCCAGCACTTGTTTGCTGATTTGTTGATGATGGTCTCTTCAAGACGTTTTCCCATTTTTTTAATTGGATTGTTTATCTTCCTGGAGTTGAGTTGTATGAGTTCTTTATCCATTTTGGAGGTCAAACTTTTGTTCAAGGTATCATTAGCAAATACATTTTTCCATATGGTTGGTTCCCTTTCCATATTTCTGATGTTTTCTGTAGCTGAGAAGAAGCTTTTTAAATTGATGTAGTCTTATTTGTTTATTTTTCCTTTATATCCCTTGCCCTGGGAGATATATCAGCAAAAATATTGTTGCATGGAATATCTAAAATATTATTTTCTATGATTTCCTCTAAGATGTTTATGCTGTCACAACTTATATTTAAGTATTTTATTCATCTTGAGCTTATGTTGATGTATGGTGTAAGTTGGTGATCTAGTTTAATTTTATTTCATGTGCCTGTCCAGATCTCCCAACATCATTTATTGAAGAGACTCATTACTCCATTTTATGTTCTTGTCTCCTTTGTCAAATATTAATTGACCACAGAGATTTAAGTTTATATCTGGGCTCTCTATTCTGTTCCACTGATCTAAGTGTCTGTTTTTATGCCAGTGCCAGGCTGTATTGATTACAGTGGCCTTGTAATATAGTTTGATACCAGGTATTGTGATCTCTCCTACTTTGTTTGTTTGTTTGTTTGTTTTTTCCTCAAAATTGCTGAGACTATTGGGCATCATTTATGGTTCCATATATATGTTTTAAATATTAGTTCTATATCTGTGAAATATGTCATTAGTATTTTAATAAGGATTGTGTTGTATCTATATATTGTTCTGGGTAGTGTGGACATTTTAATGATGTTAATTTTACCAATCCATGAACATGGTATATGCTTCCATTTATTTGTGTCTTCCTTAATTTCTTTCTTCAGTGTTCTGTAATTTTCCAAGTACAGGTCTTTTACCTCCTTGGTTCAGTTTATTCCTAAGTACTTTATTTTTTACATTGCTACAGTAAATGGGATTTTTTTCCTGGTTTCTGTTTCTGATATTTCATTGATGATGTACAAAAATGCCTTCAATTTCTGAATACTTACTTTGTATCCTGTGCTTTTACCAAATTCACTTAAGTCGAACAGTTTTTTGATGGAGTCTATAGGGTTTTCTATGTACACTATCATGTCATCTGCAAACAATGATAGTTTACTTCCTCTGTCCCAAATTGTATGCTTTTAATTTCTTTTTCTTGTCTGATCACTGTGACTAGAACTTCCAATATTATGTTGAATAGAAATGGTGAAAGCAAATACCATAGTCTTGTTCCTGATCTTAGGGGGAAAGTTTTTAGTTTTTGCCCACTGAGTATGATATTGGCTGCAGGTTTCTCATATATAGCATTTATTTTGTTGATGCATCCTTTCTCTATTCCCACTTTGCTGAATATTTTGATCATAATGGGTACTGTACTTTATCAAATGCTCTCAGCATCTATTGATATAATCATGTGATTTTTGTCTTTCATTTTGGCTTATGTGATGTATTACATTTATTGATTTGCAAATATTGTAACATCCTTGCATCCCTGGGATGAATCCCACTCGGTCATAGTGTAAGATCTTTTTGTCGTATTGCTGGATCTGGTTTGCCAATATTTTGTTGAGAATTTTAGCATCTAAGTTCATCGGTGATATTGGCCAGTAGTTTGCTTTCTTTTAGTATCTTTACCTGGTTTTGGAATTAGGATAATACTGGCCTCATAGAAAAACTTTGAGTCTTCCTTCTTCTTGGATTTTTTGGAATAGTTTAAGAAGGATAGGAGTTAACACTTTTCTAAATGTTTGGTAAAATCTACTTGTGAAGCCATCCTGTCTAGGGCTTTTGTGTGCTAGATGATTTTTATTACTACTTCAAATTCACTAGCTATTATCAGTCTAACCAAACTTTCTGCTGCTTCTTGATTCAATATTGGGAGATTAATGTTTCTATAAATCTATCCATTTCACCCAGTTTTTCAAATTTCTGACAATCCTTTATATTTCTGTGGTATAGGTTGTAATTTTTCCTCCTTCAGCCCTAATTTTAATTATTTGGGTCCTCTCTTTTTTTTATTGATGAGTCTGGTTAAAGGATTATAAATTTTGTTTATCTTTTCAAAGAACCAGTTCTTGGATTTATTGATCCTTTGAATTGTTCTTTTAGTCTCTGTGTCATTTAATTCTTCTCTGACCTTATTTCCTTCATTCTACTTGCTCTGGGCTCTGTTTCTTTTTGTTCTTCTAGTTCTTATAGATGTAGGATTGTGTCATTCATTTGAAATTTTTCTATTTTTTTTAGGTAGGTCTGTATTGCTATGAACTTCCCTCTCTGGACTGCATTCACTGTGTCCCATAAATTTTGGTCTGTTGTGTGTTCATTTTCACGTGTTTCTTAAAACTTTTTGATTTCTTCTTTGATATCATTGTTAACCCATCCATTGCTTAATATGTTATCCAGTCTCCAAGGATATGCATGTTTTTGAGGGTTTTTTTTCTTGAGTTTGATTTCTAGTGTCAATCCATTGTTATCTGAGAAGTTTCTTGATTTGATTTAAATTTTCTTGAATTTGTTGAGGCTTGTTTTGTGACCTACCATGTGGTTTATTTTTGAAAATGTTCCAAGTGTCTGAAAATAATGTATACTTTGCTTCTTTGGGGTGAAATGTTCTTTATTTATCGATTAAGTCATTTGATCTAGGATGTAGTTCAGTGCCACAATATCCCTGCTAACTTTTTGTTTAGAAGATCTATCCATTGTTGATAGTGAGCCATTAAAATCCCCTACTATAAGGGTGTTGCTGTCTATATCTTTCTTGATGTCCTCCAAGATTTTCCTTATAAAATAAGAAAATTCATGACTTTAGTCACTATAAAATATAAAAATTCATGCTTTTGGTGCATTCATTATATTATGCAACAATAGCTTCTGTCTAATTTCAGACCATCTTATCATATCAAAAAAAAAAAACTTTCTATATCCAATAAGCAGTCACACCCCATTTCTTTCAATTCCAAAACACTGGTAATCACTAATCTCATTTCTATTTATACGGATTTTTTAAATCTTGCATTTCATATAAATAGACTCATCCAATATGTGGTATTTTTTGTGTGGGTATATTTTGTAATATGTGTTTTTAGCAGTCCTTTTTATTATAATTTTTATTCTCATTCTAAAAAATATTCACTTAATACATAATCTTATATAACTATAGAAGAGTTTTTTCCAAACTGTATGAGTTTCTTGCCTGACAGAACCTGTTTTGAACTCTGCCTGAAAGAGACCAAGACACCTTGAGCATACTGCTTGTACCCATCTAGTAACATATGGAAAACTTTTACACCGTGACCAAAGAACTTTTATTCCAGATATATAATGTTGCTTTAATATATTAAAATCACAGTGTAATACGTTATATTAATGGAACATCAAATAATACCTTATAATCATTTTAAGAGATGTATGAAAATCCTTTAAATAATCTAACACCCTTTAATGATAGAAGCTCTCAACAAACTAGAATTAGAAATTATCTTCTCTATCCCAATGAAGGATATCTTTGAAAACTCACGGTTGACATCATAGTTAATAGAGCAATACTAAGTTCTTCAAAAGACAACTCACAGAGTTGGTAGATCTTATAGTACAATAATTATTTCTCAATAAGCTGTTTTAAAAATGGTATTGAGACAACACAATGAGCCATTTAATACCAACAAATTTGACAATTTAAGTAAATAAAAATCATAAAACTAAGAAAAATGCAACTAACTAAAATTAATAAAAGTTGAAATAAAAAGTTAATAGCCTTGTTTTTGTTAAGAATTTTAAACAACTCTCCACAAACCTCATAAAAACAACTTGTTTTAGATAGTTATTAGGTGAATTCTATCACATGTTCAATAAAGAAATAACATTCATTCTTCAAAAAATTAAGGAAGGTGGGTTACTACCCAAATTGTTTTATGAAGCTAGTATGTCCCTTTTATCAAAACCTGACAAGGGTATTTTTTTAAACTTGAAAACTATAGTTGAATATTATCCTTAAATATAGTACATGAAAAATTATATAACACATAAAAAGATAGTATATTATGACAAAGCAAAGATTATGAGAATGCAAGATTGGTTTAATGCTGAAAAATATAAATCAGTGATTGACTTCCTGTTCCACATGTAAGGAGATTAGAACCTGCTACTCCATCCTAACAACAACAAAAAAAGCTGAACAAATTGAAAAGTGAACAGCTCTTCTTAGATTCAGACAGAAGTGAAGTCGCAGGGAAAACTGCTATCCAAAAACTTGGCAGACAGACAGGATGAATACAGAAAATCACAATTTACCAGAGCAGAAACTTAAGAGCAGAAACCTCTGAAGGAAAGAGTTGTGTGGGGGTATAGGACAACCTAAACTGTAATTAATAAATTGCTGAAGGCTCAGTGTAAACAAGCCTGAGTTAAAAACTCCAGAGGGACTCGGTCATGGGGTTTGGGAAGTCCCTACACTCATTCATGAGTTTTACCTCCAGGAGCTCAATCAGGTTCTTATAGTAAATGACTACAGAAAAAATTTCATGCTTCCAGCAAGAAAGGGGAAAAGGAACATAAGACAGGGCACTCTGTTATTCTTAACAATGTCTGCCCTCAGGTGAAACTATTTAACCAGAGCCCTCCTACTGGGGTTTTATGAGAGCAAAACCGACCTGGAGAAAGTAAAATACCTAACTCAATCCAATTATTGTCATCCACATGGGAGAAGGGAAATACCTAACTTTAGACAACTACAGTAGTTCCTCTCTATATTGCAGTTCACTTATCGCGGGATTTTAAAAAACGTTATACTTAATTATTTATTGCGGATTTTTCGCTATATCACAGTTGGATGCTATTTTACTTCCCACTCTGTTACTGTATGCTTGGATGCCCGGCTGGGGATTTAGACTCTGCCCTTCTCAAGGGGAACCCCCAGCTGCTGAGATGTTTCTCCATCCCTTCAGCTGCCTCCCTTGGGAGCCCAGCCAGCCCTCTCATGTTTCTGCATTTTATACTAGTCACATTGTGATGAAGCAGCCTCCTCTGTCTGTCTGTGGTTATAAGGCCTCTCTCCATCTAGTGTTCAGTTGGATATTGTGAATGATTTCTCCACAATTAAGTTGTAATATTAGATTGATCCAGGCAGGAGGTTAGTGTAGCTTCCACTTACTCTTTTGCCATCTTTCATCTATCCAATTATGCTTTTTAATCCATGCACCATTTCCCCCTACCTCTTCCTTCCTCCTTCCAGTTAACACCCCTCCAAATACTCCCCATAACTATGATGTTGTTCCTTTTCTGGTTGTTTGCTTAGTTTGTTTTTCTTTTTTAGATTCATTTGCTGATAATTGTGAGTTTGTTGTCATTTTAATGTTCATAGTTTTGATCTTTTTCTTAAATAAGACCCTTTAGCATTTAATATAATAATGGCTTGGTGATGATGAATTCCTTTAGCTTCACCTTGTCTGGGAAGAAATTTATCTTCCCTTCCATTCTAAATTATAGCTTTGCTGGATAGTGTAGTATTAGTTATAGGTCCTTGCTTTTCATCACTTTGAATATTTCCTGCCAGTCCCTTCTGGCCTGCAAAGTTTCTTTTGAGAAATCTGATGATAGTCTTATAGAAACCACTTTGAAGGTAACTCTTCTTTTCTCTTGCTGCTTTTAAGATTCTCTCTTTAACTTCTGGTATTTTAATTATGATGTGTCTTAGTGTGGTCCTCTTTGGGTCTAGAGCAGTGGTTCTCAACCTTCCTAATGCTGTGACCCTTTAATACAGTTCTTCATGTTGTGGTGACCCCCAACCATAAAATTATTTTTGTTGCTACTTCATAACTGTAATTTTGCTACTGTTATGAATCATAATGTAAATATTTGATATGCAGGATGTATTTTCATTGTTACAAGCTGAACATAATTAAAGCATAGTGATTAATCACAAAAACAATATGTAATTATATATGTGTTTTCCGATGATCTTAGGTGACCCCTTTTGGGGTGGAATGACCCACAGGTTGAGAACCGCTGGTCTAGATTGTTTGAGACTCTGTGCTCAAAATGGGTTGCTACTCACCTGTTGCCGAGGCTGTCCGCTGCCCTTTGCTTACTCTAAACTGGACCGTCAGGGCTTCCGGCAGCTCCTGAGTGTCTACTAAAGGGGCAGGGAATTGCTCTGAAAAGGAGTGTGTGGCTGCTGTCCTGCCAAATGTAAGCTAGGCACTTGGAACTGCGTGAAGCCCCAGGGGCTCACCGAAAGTGGCACTGCTTTACAGAGGCATCTCGCTGGGGCCTCCAAAATGTTGTGGCTGCATAGGTGAGATGAACACTCTGAAGCAGTGTGTAAAGAAGGCAAAAAATTTTATTGCTGGTGGTCAGGTTGAGACCAAGTCTCCAAAATGGTGCTGACTGCAAATAGGGTTTAGGGCAAGGCTTATATAGGGGGTTTGTTTCTTTGTTTATCCTTTGGCAGGAAGCAACCTTGGGAAGTGGGGGTTGCACAGGGCAGCAGAAACGTCTTGGCAATAACAGGAACAGAAATCGCAAGGCCATAAGGTTATATTTAGATACAACTGCAGTCTCTTATACGGTCAAATTCTTTGTAAACCAATGATTTATGCAAAAAGGCTAGACATTCTGTAAGACATAACATTACAAAGGTTATAAACAAGTCACAAGCAAATGGAAGGAGACAGGGGTTATGGAAAGGAGCTGAGATGGGCTCTCTTAGCTTGTAAATCACCGAGTGTCTGTAAAATATCTTGCCGGCTAGTCCCCTGACAAGACCTTTTAACAGATCCTTGCAACTTCTTAGCAGACTTTTGCAAGTTTTTACAGAGAATAGCTGATTCCCTTAAAAAACAAAGGCCTACAACCAAGACTACTCTACCCAGCAAGACTCTCATTCAAAATGGAAGGTGAAATAAGGAGTTTTCAAGACAAAGGAAGACTAAAAGAATACATCTCCACCAAACCAGCATTGGAAGACATGGTAAAGAAAATGCTTTAAGAAAAAATATAAAAAGAGACAGGAAGAGTAACACAGGTACAAAGGGAAATGAATAAATACCTGTCAATAATAACCTTAAATGTAAATGAATTAAATGATCCCATCAAAACACATAGGGTAGCGAAATGGATATGAAAACATGACCCACATATATGCTGTCTACAAGAGACACACCTCAAAATAAAAGATTTACACAGACTGAAAGTGAAGAAACAAAAAATGTATTCCAAGAAAATGTACACACAAAAAAAAATGCTGGAGGGGAGTAAAGGGGAAAAAATTGGAACTACTGTAACAACATAATCAATAAAATATACTTTAAAAATAAAATAAAAAAAATGCTGAGCTAGCAATACTTATATCAGACAAAACGGATTTCACAGCAAAGGCCATAAAAAGAGACCAACAAGGGCATTTCATAATACTTAACGGAATCCATCAAGAAGATATAACCTTGGTAAACATATATGCACCCAATATCAGAGCACCCAAATATATAAGAAAAATATTAGAATACTACAAAAAGGATATCAACAGCAACACACAGTAGGGGACTTTAACACCCCATTATCAACAATAGACAGATTATTGAAGCAAAGAAACAACAAGGATAAAGACATTGAACAACACACTAGATCAAATGGACTTAACTGATATACGTATATAGAATTTTCAAAATATACATTCTTTTCAAATGCACATGGAACATTTTCAAAAGTAAATCACATGGTAGTACACAAAAAAGCCTCAAATAATTCATAAAAATTGAGATTATATCAAGCATCGTCTCAGACCACAATACCTTGAAATTAGAAATCAACCTCAAGGGAAAAAAATGAAAGACATTCAAACTCATGGAGAATGAATAACATTATATTAAATAATGAATGGGTTAACAATGGCATCAAGGAAGAAATCAAGAAGTTTCTGGAAAGTATTAAAATAAACACACAACAGCCCAAAACTTATGGGACACAGCAAAAGCAGTCCTTAGAGGAAAGTTCATAGCAATACAGGCATAGGTAAGAAAGATATAAGAATCTCAAATAAAAAGTGTAACTACAGCTATAAGACCTACAAGAACAACAATAAACAAAGCCCAGTGTGAGTAAAAAATTACTACAAACAACTATATGGCAAGAAACTTGACAACCTAGATTAAATGGACAAATTTCTAGAAACATATAATCTTCCAAAACTAAATAAAGAAGAAGCAGAAAGCCTGAACACATATCAATAACAAGGAGTGAAATTGAAACAGTAATAAAAAATCCCCCAGTCCACAAAAGCCCTGGGCCAGATGGCTTCACAGGCTAATTTTACAAAACATTTAGGGAAGAACTAACATCTATTCTTCTCAAACTATTCCAAAAAATCCAAAAAGAGGGGAAAATCCCAAACTTTCTATGAAACCAGTATTACCCTAATTCCAACACCAGGTCAAGACACAACAAAGAAAGAAAACTACAGGCTAATATCACTGATGAACATAGATGTTAAAATCATCAACAGAATATTAGCAAACCAGGTCCAGCAACACATTAAAAGGATCATACATTATGATCAAGTGAGATTCATCCCAGGGCTACAAGGATGGTTTAATATTCGCAAATCAATAAATGTAATACACCACATGAACAAAATAAAAGACAAAACCCATATGATCATATCAATAGATGCTGAAAAGGCATTTGATAAAGTACAACACCCATTTATGATGTAAACACTCAGAAAACTGGGAATAGAGAGAGCATACCTAAACATAATAAAGGCCATATACAAGAAACCGGAAGCCAACACCATAGTCAGTGGACAAATCTGAAAGCATTCTCCCTGAGATCAGGAACAAGACAAAGATGTCTGCTCTATCAACTCCTGTTCAACATAGTATTGGAAGTTCTAACTGCAGCAATCAGACAAGAAAAAGAAATAAAAGGCATCCAAATTGGAAAAGAAGAATAAAACCGTCATTTTTTTGTAAAAGATATGATAGTATACACAGAAAACCCTATAGACTCCACAAAAAACTACTTGACCTAATAAGTGAATTTGGCAATATAGAAGGGTACAAAGTCAATATCCAGAAATCAAAGGCATTTCTATATACCAACAATAAAATATCAGAGATAGAAACTGGAAAAAAATTCCATTTACTATAGCAACAAGAAAAATAAAGTACCTAGAAATAAATGTAACCAAAGTGGTAAAAGACCTGTACTCAAAAAACTACATAACCCTGAAGAAAGAAATTAAGGAAGATACCAAAAAATGGAAGCATATACCATTCTCATGGATGGGAAGAATCAACATCATTAAAATGTCCATACTACCCAAAGCAACTTATTGATTTAATGCAATTCCTATTAAAATACCAGAAACATATTTCATTGACCTAGAACAAGTACTTCAAAAATTTATATGGAACCCAAAAAAGCCCAAATAGCCACAGCAATCTTGAGACAGAAGAATGCAATAGGACTCACAATACTTGATACAAACTATACTACAAGGCCACTGTAATTAAAACAGCCTGGTACTGGCGTAAGAACAGACATATAGATCACAAAGACTCTGTGCTTCCTGAACTTGTATGTCTATTTCCTTCACCAAATTTGGGACATTTTCCTTCATTATTTTTTCACATAAGTTTTCAGTGTCTTGCTCTTCCTCTTCTCCTGGCACCATTATGTTTCAGATATTGGCATGTTTAAAGTTGTCCCACTGTTTCCTAAGTCTCTCCTCATTTTTTTCAAATTCTTGTTTCTTTCTTCTGTACTAGTTAAGTTTATTTCTTCCTTATGTTCCAAATCATTGATTTGAACCCTGGTTTCTTTCCCTTCACTATTGGTTGCATGTAGACTTTCTTTTGTTTCACTTTGCAAAGCCTTTATTTCTTCTCTTGTGTGTTTGTCATACTTAATCCTGTTTGTAAAATCTGTGAGCATCTTTATCACCAGTGTTTTGAACTCTGCATTTATTAGGTTGGCTATGTCTTCATCACTCAGTTTTCCCACTGGAACCTTGATCTGCTTCAACTTTTGGGTCATACTTCTCTGTATTCTCAACTTGACAGCTATGTGTGTTAGCCTCTATGTCTGACACAGAGCTGTTGCACCTGTTATGTTGTAAGACGCAGAGCCTTAGGTATTCTTCAGTATGGCGTGACCCACTTCACCACATTGTGGCATTGTGGGGGAGGTGTCTGAGGGGGAACAATGCCACTTGCTCAGCATTCACCTCTTTTCCAGGCACTTCTCCCATTTCCTGTTTGCAATTGGTACCCCTCTAGCTCTTGCTTGGTGGTGGTTCCCAGAGTGGGTGGGCTTGTGGACATTCTAGGACCATGGGGACGCTTTAAACAACTGGACTCTGCTGAAAGACCAGCAGTTTCTTCCCCTTCCCCAAACCCCACTGGTTTTCACAATTAGAAGTAATGTGGCTTTATTTTCTGGTGGTGCTGGAACCATGAGCTATATTGTCTGGTCTGGGGCTGGGATCATTCTCCTGGTTTCCCTCCCTATCTTAAAAATGTATGACTGCTGTTTTCACCGCCAGCCAAAGCCATTGCCTTGCCACCATTACCGCCATTGCCACTGCCACATTACATCCTCTCTGCCCCGACTCCACACCTCCTACCCAAATGGATGAGTGTTTCTTTGTTTGTTGAACTTTCATGCAGTGCAATTTCTAGTACTTCTGGTTGCCTTTTTGGTTTTGAGATAGCTGTAATCCTTCCTTAGTTGTAAAGGGAGAAACAGTGTAACTACCTATGCCTCCATCTTTGCCAGAACTTAAGAATCAGACTTTTATTTCTATTTTTTATGGAAACAGTATGGTGATATTTGAATTAGATTGCAATCAATCTGAAATTAATTTGTTCAGAATTGCACTTTTAATCATACTGTTTCTTTCCAATCCATAGTCACGGTATTTCACTCCATTTATTTTGTTCTTTACTTTCTCCAAGCAATAGATAACAATTTTTAGTAGAGTTATCTCTTTGGCATTGAAGAAAGTTTACCTAAATTACTCCATGGTATTGCTACATTGACATCCCTTTTTCTTGACCAAATGCCTTTCATGTCTTAAACTCATACTAGTGCCCTCATGGTAGTGTACATCCTAGATAAAAGCCTGTAGAGTTAGAAGCAAATATAAGTGCATGATATGAGTCCCCCAATAGCCCTTGTTAAAAGTTTTCCCTACCTCCCAGGTCCTTCCCCTGTGCACCCCTTAAAAATTGAGACAACTGTAAAACCACGACAATAAAAAATGCAAAAAATAAATAAAAACGAAGTCACAACAGGCACATTTCAGTAGACGTATTCTTCAGTATATTTTTTGTTTGCACATTATTTTGTTAAAATTTCTTTTTATGTTGTAGTTCTATTAGAATTGTCCCATTTTCCCCCAGTTGCTCTTCCCTGTGCTGCCCTTTTACCACAGTCACTCCCCACCCTGTTGTCCATGTCCATGGGTTATTTTTCTAGTTCCATGACTAGACCCTTTCCCTTCTTCCCCCCTTCCCCCCTACCACTTCCCCTCTTGTCACCATCAGTCTGTCCCATGTTTCCATACCTCTGGTTATATTTTGCTCATTTGTTTTGTATGTAAAGTTCCTGTATTAGGTGAGATCATGTCGTACTTGTCTTTCCCCACCTGGCTCATTTTACTAAGCATAATGCTCTCCACTTCCATCCATGCTGTCACAAAAGGTAGGAGTTCTTTCTATATTTCTGCTGTGTAGTATTCCATTGTGTAAATGTACCATAGTTTTTTGGACACTCATCCACTGATGTACACTTAGGTGATTTCCAGCATTTGGCTATTGTAAATAACGCTACTATACACATAGGAATGCATAGGTTCTTTCAATTTGTGTTTCAGGATTCTTCAGGTATAACCTAGCAGTGGGATCACTGGATCAAAAGGCAGTTTCATTTTTAGTTATTTTTTTGAGGAAATTGCATACTATTTTTCACAGGGGCTGCACCAGTCTGCATTTCCATCAACAATGCACTAGGTTTCCCTTTTTTCCACAACCTCATCAGGACTTGTCATTTGTTGATTTGTTAATGATGGCCATTCTGAAAGTTGTGAGGTGGTATATCACTGTAGTTTTAATTTACATCTCTTTTATGGCTAATGATGTTGAACAGCTTTTCCCATTCTGCTATATTTCTCTTCATAACTGTGATTTCAATCTGGTTTCTTTGTTGGTAGAGCTGCTGCATGCACAGTCCTTACCCAGCTATATTTTTATTTCTTTTAAAAAGTTTCTATGTGGCACCCACACTGCAGTACTGATTCACTGTCTGGTTTTCCATGCATACAACTTCTCCAAAAAGCAAAACGTCTCTCATGGTCACAGCTGGCTGCAGCCTGCAGGTACCTTTGACAGACCCAGGTGCAGCCACATGCTCATTTTAGGAGACTGATTTCTTATCTGGAGCTCTCGTTTGGTGCTATAGCTATGGAGGTGCTGCTTGCTCTGCATATGTAGCCTGGGTCTTCCAGACTCAGTATATTGCCAGGATCAGTATATCTCACCAAGTCATTCCTGATTAGGGTTGGGGATACCTGTGTGTGACTAAGACCTTGTACTCTGAGATTGGAGGGAGCCCCAAGGCTGGTATTTCTGTGGCTGCAGGTGCCACAAACAGAGTATTTCCCCTTCAATTGATTAAATCCCCTTACCAGATGGTACACAGCATCTTCTGTACTTATTGACTTAAAAATTTCATATAAGTTGGATTGATATGACAGCAGAGTAAGTAGCAGTGTTGTCTGCTTGCTTCCAGCACAGATGGACTTAGAGTACAAACACGAAGTGGAGAGTGATTTTCAGAGAGGGCGAACAGGGATGGGAGCATGGAAGCAGCATGGGAGAGGACAGAAAACATTACCTGCACTATCCAAGTGTAGTCACTGGGCTTCCCAGCCCAGCGTACCAAAAGGGGTCAGCCCATTACCTGGGATCATCCCATTACCTGGGATCTGCTTGGAAACTGTGCCCCCAGTGTAGGCACCCTAAGCAGAAAAGTCCCAAAGGGAGTCAGAGAGAAAGTTTGGTGAAACAGTTGGAGGCATGGGAAGACAGAGAACAACCCAGACTGTGAGAAACTCTGTGAATTGAGTCTTGGTGGAGACACCCTGGGCTGACAACTCTGAACCCATGGGCATGCACACCAAGGCCCCACCAAACAAAGACACAGAACTGAGCTGCCAAGTGGGGCCCACATGGGAAAGATGCAGTGGAATCCCAGACTTGGTGGGGACCCCAGCAGGCAACACTAAGCCAGTGCATGCACACGTGTGCACCAAGACTCTGCTATACAAAAACACAGAACTGAGCTGCAGAGAGGGGCCCACATGGGAAAGCTGAGGTAGAACCCCAGACTTGATAGGAACCCTAGGCAGGTAATTTTGTGCACACACGCATGCACCAAGGATCTTCCAGGCAGGAGCGCAGGCCAGTGCTGCAGTTTGAAAACAAAATAGGGACTTTTTTGGAGAAGGAGTGGAGACAGGAAACAAGGCTTGGCAGGGACTATGGGCATGTGCATTGGCTCACTGGAAGAGTAGCATTGCAAGACAAGTGTGAGGAGTATTGAGGGGTGCCACAGGGCAAGTGAGGGGGGGGACCCAACTCAGTACAGCTCACAGTGGAGAACTGCAGTAGACCCACAAATTAGAGAATAGCAGCCCGAGAATCCAGCTAGATCTCCTCACAGACAGCCATCCAGAAGGGAAGATAGGCAACTAATGAAATTTTGACCAGGGGCAGATCCAGAAAGAGAAGACAGTGCCCAAAGGTTGTACTGGGGAAAACTGTTTCTTTAATCTGTTTCCTACATTCTCTCCCTCTTAGTCTTCTTCTTTAATTTTTTTTATTTTCTTTATCTTCCTCTTCCACTAAATATATAACATATAATTTCTGTATAACCCTCATACTATACGCTTCCACGCTCACTTCATTCTGATTTCTTCGCTCCCTTTTTCAACGTACATGTAAATATTATTACTGTCTCACATTGCCTTGTCCCTACTCACTACTATTACTACTCTTCCACCTTCCCTCTCAAAAATCACCTTTCTTTCAGTTAGCCAACTTTTATCTGTTTTTCCTTAAGTGTAATAGTTTTAATCTTTTTTATCTATATTAATACTGGCTCATTTGCTGCTGATAGTGTGATTGTGGGTGGGGGATATATTTGAGGGTGTGAGTTTTGTGTCTGGGTTGTGTGTTTAGATTTTAACAACATCTCCACAAAAGAATTTAAGATGTGGTGGGTAGGGTGACTCTCAATCAACTAGTCCGAGAGAAGGTTCCACCAAAGAATAACACAACAATTAAAACAGAAATACAATCCAACAGCCTAAACAAACAGCATAAAGGGCATCCCAAGAGCATCAAGCTCAGGAGATTAAAAGATCACACCACTGAATAACTCAGGTCTCCTATTACAGAAGATCACACCATGAAGGCAGGACATCAAAGCAGACAAATCTAAGAAAAAAAGCAAGGAAGAAGAGGCACTGAAAATGAGAAGACAAAAAACAAACAAACAAACAAAAAACCTTCAAAGAAAAGGAAAAGAGAAATCCCCAGAGAGTGCTAGATGAAATAGAGGAAAGCAAGCTATCAGACATAAAATTCGAAAGAATGATTATAAGGAAGCTTAATGAACTTGACAAACTCAGAGAAAACTACAACAAACTTCAGGGGAATTACAGAGAACTACAGGGAAACTACAAAGTACTCCAGGGAAGTTATAAGAACTTATTGAAAAATACGCGACCATTAAAAGGGACTTAGAAACTGTCACTGTCACTAAGAGCCAGGAATAAATGAGGAACACAATTTCTGAAGAGAAAAACACAGTAGAAGGAATAAAAAGCAGGCTAGAAGAAGCAGAGGTTTGGATCAGCGAGTTGAAGGACAACATAGAAAAAATTCCAAGACAGTGCAACAAGATGAAAAATAACTCAAAAATAATGAAGAGGATTTAAGAGAGCTGCAGGACAACATGAAATGTAACAATATCTGTATCATAGGGATACTAGAGAGAGAAGGGGAGTAAGGGTTAGAAAACCTGTTTGAAAAGGTAATGACAGAAAAGTTCCCTGACTTTAGGAGAGAAAAGATCACACAAGACCAAGAAGCACAGAGGGTCCCAATGAAGATAAACACAAAGAGGCCCACTCCAAGACACGTCATAATTAAAATGGCAACATTCAAAGACAAAAAGAAGATCCTAAAGGCAGGAAGATAAAAACAGCAAAAAACATACAAGGCAGCTCCAATAAGACTGTCATCAGATGTCTCAACAGAAACACTACAAGCCAGAAGTGAATGGCAAAAAATATTTCAAGCAGTGAAAGACAAAGGCCTACAACCAAGAATACTCTACACAGCAAGTCTCTCTTTCAAAATGGAAGATAAATTAAGGGGTTTCCCTGACAAAGTAAGACTAAAAGAATACACCTGTACAAAACCAGCATTGCAATAGACGCTAAAGGGGATGCTTTAAAAAGAAGAAAGAGGGAGGGAGGGAGGGAGGGAGAGAGAGAGAGAGAGAGAGAGAGAGAGAGAGAGAGAGAGAGAGAGAGAGAGAGAGAGAGAGAGGAAGAGAGGAATACAGGTACAAAGGAAAATAATCACAATGAATGAGTATATATCAGTAATAACCTTAAATGTAAATAGATTAAAAGCTCTAATCAAAGGGCATAGAATAGCTGAATGGATAAGAAAACATGACCCACATATATGCTGTCTACAAGAGACCCATCTCAAAACAAATGATATACACAGACTGAAAGTGAGGGGCTAGAAAAATATTTCAAGCAAATGGACATAAAAAAAAAAGGATAACAATACTTATAACAGACTAAGTAGAGTTCACAACAAAGGCCATACAAAGAGACAAAGAAGGACGTTTAATAATATTTAAGGGAACAATCCACCAAGAAGATATAATCATTGTCAACATATGGAATCCAACATGAGAGCACCTAAATATAAAAAGAAAATATTGGAACACTACAAAAAGTATATCAACAGCAACACACTCATAGTAGGGAATTTTAACACCCCATTATCAACAATGAACAGATATTAGAAGCAAAGAAACATCAAGGATATTGAGGCCTTGAACAACACTCTACATCAAATGGATTTAATTGATATATATAGAACCTTTCACCCCAGAGAAGCAAAATATACATTCTTTTCAAGTGCACATGGAACATTTTCAAAGATAGGTCACAAGGTAGGACACAAAACAAGCCTCAACAAATTCAAGAATATTGAAATTATATCAAGCATCTTCTCAGACCACAACAGCCTAAAACTTGAAATGTACCCCAAGGAAACACTCAAAAACATTTAAATTCTTGGAGAATGAAAAACATGCTATTAAATAATGAATGGGTTATCAATGACATTAAGGAAGAAATCAAGAAGTTTCAGGAAACAAGTGATAATGAACACACAACAGCCCAAAACCTTTGTGATACAGCAAAAACAGTCTTGAGAGGAAAGTTCATAGCAATACAGGCCTACCTAAAAAGGATAGAAGAATCTCAAATAAAAAATCTAGCCCTACAGCTACAAGACCTAGAGGAACAACAAACAAAACACTGAGAGAGTAGAAGGAAGGAAATAATCAAGATCAAAGCAGAATGAAATAACAAAGAGACTAAACTAACAATTGAAAAGATAAATAAAACCAGGACCTGGTTCTTTGAAAAGATAAACAAAATCAACAAGCCTTTAACCAGGCTCTTTAAGAAAAAAAAAAAAAAAGGAGGAACAAAATAAATAAAATCAGAAATGAGGGATTAATAGGAAGATGGTGGAGGAGTGAAGGGAAGCTATGCTTTCTAGCTCCCAGACCCATCTGTAGTTTGGAATAATTGCAGACAGAACATCTCAGTAAACATCTGGACACTGGCAGGAGTTTAGCCTTGGCACTGCTGGATCAGAGAAGACCAACTGAGAGCGACCTGTTTGGTGAGAATAGCAGAGGAGAAAGGGACAAGACAGGATTTCTGACTGGGTTGGCTTCCTGAGCTGTGGCTGGAGGTACACAAAGACATTTTAGTGACCATAGGCTTCCCCAGAGAGGAATCTGGAGGAGAGCAGGGTTCTGCCTGCTGGCTGAGCCAGGAGTGGGCCAGGTGGCATCTGGCACTAGAGGCAAGGAAGATTGTACTGTTTAGTATGTAAGAAAGTGTTTTTCCTTTTTATTTTTCTCTTATATTCTGTGGAGAGGAGAGGAGAGGAGAGGGGTGGGATGAAATTCTTGAGGAGAGCAGGCATGGAAGTGCACTCCCCCAGTCCCTAACCCTCCCCCTGAGTCACGCGAACATGCACAGGGAGGTGCCCCCATCCATTTGCCCAGGTGCACAACTAAGTTGCTCGTCGCAATGTCCGGGTGCCCCTCGGGCCTGCCCCAACAGGCATAAAATCAAAGCGCCGGCAGACAGGCACAGACGCCGACCTCCACCATGCTGAGGAGCCTGTGGCCCCGCCCCAACGGGAGCAAAATCAACTCACTGGGCATGCAGGCGACTGTCCTCAGGCATCCCTGGTCTGCCCCAATAGACACCAGAGCAACGTGCCAGCCACTTGCCCAAGCGCTTACTTGTGCACGCCCAAGCGGGCGGCAACAGCTCACAGATGTCCACCTCCACCTAGCACAAGTGGCCAGGGCCCTGCCCCAAGGGGCGAAAAACCAACTATCCGGGCAGGGCTCAGCAGACCTGAGATTAGGGAGCAGGCTACAGTTCACGCATGCGTGTGTGTGCTCATACAAGCACACCAGCTGGCTCCAACAGGCGCCAAATAAATTCGCCGGCCACCCCACTCAGTGTCACCCTGTTGTGTGACCCAGCGGGTGCGAAGCTAGCGCGCCCAATGCCGCACACAGGTGCACACCACTGCCGCAGTGCTAAAGAACTTCTGGCCCACCTCAATAGGTGCCAAACCAACGCGCCAGTCACTGGGCCCAGGTGCCACACGGACATGCCCCAATGTGCGTAAAATCAATGAGCCACTCACCTCAATATGCCCACAACAATCCTGCCCACCAGCAAGTAGAAGCCTCCCCCTCCACAGGAACAGGAGAGCAACCAGTCTGCCTTAGACCCACCCGCCATGGTGCGCAACGGGTCAATCCACCCCTGGCCTTCACAAGGGAAGGCACTCGCCTCTGGCTGAGGACAAAGGACAGTGAAATAAACTAGAGGCACTCTGTAATAAGTTTTGGGTGCTGGCCCCTGAGAAAGAGCTGGGAGAGCAGTGGACTAGGTCCCAGTACAGAAGCATCCCAAGTGCTATGGGAGAAATCACTTAAGCACGCTGGTCCCCTCCAAGTGGTGTCAACTGGAGACAGCAACTCAACAACTGTATACAAGAAGTTCACACCATAAAGGCAGAAAATAAAAGCAGATCAATCTAAGAAGCAGAAACAAGACTGGTGCTCAAAATGGGGAGGCAGAATAACACCTCACCAAACAGAAACAACACCCCACCAAAAAGAAAGGAGGAATTCTCAGAAGGAAGGATAAACGACATAGAAGCAAGCAGGCTATCAGACATGGAACTCAAAACAATAGTAATGAGGAAGCTCAATGAACTCAAAAACTCAAAGAAAATTATAATGATCTCCACGGGAGCTATAAAGAGCTTCAGGGAAACTATAGGGAGCTTACTGAAAACTACACCAGCATAAAAAAAGACATAGAAACTATCAACAAGAACCAGGAAGAAATAAAGAATATAATTTCTGAACTAAAGAACGCAGAAGAATCAATCAAAAGCAAGCTAAATTAAGCAGAGGACCAGATCAGTGAGTTAGAGGATAATGTACAAAAAAATTCACAAACAATGCAACAAAATGAAAAAAGACTAAAAAGGAGTGAAGAGGCTTTAATAGAACTTCAGAACAACATGAGATGAAACAACATTTGGATAATAGGGATAAAAGAAGGAGAAGAAGAAAAACAAGGGATAGAAAGCCTGATTGAAAAAGTCATGATAGAAAATTTTCCTAACTTGATGAGAAAAAAGTCATGCAAGTCCAGGAAGCACAGAGGGTCCCAATGAAAATGAATCCAAAAAGGCCTACTCCAAGGCACATCATAATTTAAATGGCAACATTAAAACACAAAGAGAGAATCCTAAAAGCAGCAAGAGAAAAACAGCAAATAACATAAGGGAGTTCTGATAAGGCTATCAACTGGTTTCTCAACAAGAACACTACAAGTCAGAAGAGAATGGCAAAAAATATTCCAAGCAATGAAAAACAAAGGCCTACAACCAAGACAACTCTACCAGTAGTGCTCTCTTTCAAAATAGAAGGTGAAGTGAGGAGTTTCCAGACAAAAAAAAGACTAAAAGAGTACATCTCCACCAAACCAGATTTGCAAGAGATGCTAAAGGGAATGCTGTAAGTAAAAGAAGAAAAAGAGAGAGGGAGAGGAACACAGGTACAAAGGGAAATGAATAAATAAATGTCAATAATAACCTTAAATGTAAATGAACTAAATGCTCCAATCAAAAGACATAGGGTAGCATATTGGATATGAAAACATGACCCACATATATGCTGTCTACAAGAGACACACCTCAAAACAAAAGAGCTACACAGACTGAAAGTAAAGGGATGGGGAAAGTATTCCAAGCAAATGGACATGAAAAAAAACCTGGGGTAACAATACTTATATCACATAAAGCTGATTTCACAGCAAAGGCCATAAAAAGAGACAAAGAAGGACCTTGCATAATACTTAAGGGAATGATCCATAAAGAAGATATAATCCTCGTAAACATATATGCTCCCAACATAGGTGCACCAAAATATATAAGGAAAATACAGGAAAATGAGAAAAAATATATCTACAGCAACACACTCATAGTAGGGGACTTTAATAACACATTGTCAACAATGGACAGACTTTTGAAGCAAAGAAACACCAAGGATATTGAGGCATTGAACAACACTCTAGACAAAATGGACTTAATTGATATATTTAGAAATTTTCACCCCAGGTAAAAAAATATACATTCTTTTCAAATGCACATGGGACATTTTCAAAGATAGACCACATGGTAGGACACAAAACAAGCCTCAACAAATTCAAGAAAATTGAAATTATATCAAGCATCCTCTCAGATCACAATGCCCTGAAACTAGAAATCAACCTCCAGGCAAAAACTCAAGAACATTTAAACTCATGGAGAATGAATAACATACTATTAAATAATAAAGGTTAACAATGACATCAAGAAAGAGATCAAAAAGTTTCTGGAAACTAATGATAATGAACACACAACAGCCCAAAGCCTATGAGATACCGCGAAAGCAGTCCTCAGAGGAAAGTTCATAGCAATACAGGCTTACCTAAAAAGAATAGAAGAATCCCAAATAAAAAATTTAACCCTACAGCTAGAAGAACTAGAACCAGAACAACAAACAAAACCCAGAGCAAGGAGAAGAAAGGAAATCATCAAGATCAGAGCAGAATTAAACGACATAGAGACTAAACAAACAATTCAAAAGATCAACAAAAGTAAGAACTGGTTCTTTGAAAAGATAAACAAAATCGACAAGCCTTTAGCCAAGCTGATCAAGAAAAGAAGAGAAAAAACCCAAATAAACAAAATCAGAAATGAAAGAGGAGAAATCATGACCGATATTACAGAAATACAAAGGATTGTAAAAAATTACTACAAACAAATGTATGGCAAGAAACTTGACAACTTAGATGAAATGGATACATTTTTAGAAACATGTAATCTTCCAAAACTTAATTAAGAAGAAGTGGAAAGCCTGAAAAGACCAATAACAAAAAACTTCTGGCACACAAGAGCTCTGGACCAGATGGTTTCACAAGTGAGTTTTAAAAAACATTTAGGGAAGAAGTAATGCCTGCGCTTCTCAAACTATTCCAAAAAATCCATGAAGAGTGAAAACTCCCAAACTCTTTCTATGAAGCCAGTATTACCTTAATTCTAAAATGAAGTCAAGACACAACAACGAAATAAAACTATAGAACATCCAGCCAAGATGGAGACCCAGGCTGACATACTCCATCTCCCTCCACAACTAAGAAAGAATACAATGACCACAAAACCAGAAATAACCAGAAGTTCCAGAACAAAAGTTACATGGAAGTCCAATATATGAAGTTATAAAGAAGTGATGTTTGTCCGGAAGGGTAGGAGGGTGAAGTTAGGATGCACTTCAAACTGTGCTGGAAGTGGCAGCTGCAACAATGGTGGTGGGACAGTGGTAAGCACAGACACCTGTATTTAAGGGAATGTGAGAAGTGCCTGGGGAGCATCCATGGCTACAGACAACACCCGTCACCTTGCAATTCCACTGATAGGAAAGGCAGACTCCCATTGCCTCGGACTGTGAGGGCCAGGGGGCATGGGGATGGAGGAGGAGACTCCTGGTCTCTCAGCATAGAGTAAATGGCAGGAATCCATCTTGGACCCCTACCCCCACACAAAATACCACAGTGTGGTGAGTAGGGTTGCCCGGTTGTGAGGACTGCACAGGGCTATGTCCCTATAGCGTAGGAGGTGTGACAGCCTCACTCAGGAAGAAAAGGTAAACACAGAACTGTCAGGATGGCACAGATCATGATAGAGATCCAAATCATGCAGCTGACCAGACACCAAAAATCTAATCTAATGGCTCAGCAGATAGGTAATCTTTCTGAGGCACAGTTCAGAGCTTTGGTTATACAAATGCTTACAGACCTAACAGCGGATCTTAAAGAAGATGGGAAAAGAATTAATGCTAGTCCTGCTGAAATGAATGAAAACACATATGAAACTAGTGTTGAGGGCAAGAAAACTAGGGATCAAATCAACAAATCGGAACACAGGGAAGAAACAGTCAACCAGTGCAGAAAGACGAAACGAAAAGTGATGAAAATGAGGAGAGGCTCAGAAACTTATCGGACAGCTATAAGTGGGCCAATTTCTGAATCATAGGGTTGTCAGAAGGTGAAGAAGAAGAACTAGAAATTGAAAAATTATGTGAAAAAGAATGAAGCAGAACTTCCTTAACTTGGAGAAGGAAATAGATTTACAGTTCCAGGAAGCACAGAGAGTTCAAAAAAACCTGGACCCAAGGAGAACCAAACCAAGACACATAATCAATATGTCAAAAATTAAGGATAAAGTGAAAATCTTAAGAGCAGCAAGCGAGAAGAAGAGAATTACATACAAAGAGGTCCCAATAAGACTATTAGCTGATTTCTCAAAAGAAACTCTGCAGGCAAGAAGAGACTAGCCAGAAATATTTAAAGTAATGAAAGGCAAAAACCTACAACCATGATTACTCTGTCCAGCGAAGTTGTCATTCAGAATAGGACAGAGAAAGTGCTTCCAGGACAAAGTAAAACTGAAGGAGTTCATCAGATCCAAACCACTGTTATATGAAATGTTAAAAGGACTTGTTTAGGAGAAAGAAGATCAAAACTATGAAGATTAAAATGAAAACTGCATCACAACAACCTACAACAGAATCTAGAAAATTGAAACAAATGCAAACTAAGTATGCACCAAGAGTGGGAAAAGAAGTATAGGTATGGGGAACATATTGGGGGGAGAATAGTGGGGAGGAGGAAGGGAGGAAAGGGAGGGAGATGGTACAGAAATTGAGATGCATAGTAGGAGGGACTGGAGTAGTTAGGAAGGTGCTGAGAAGAACTATATGCACAACCAATGGGCATGGACTAAAGGGGGAAATACTGAAGGGAGGGGGGTCACTGGGTCGAGGGGAACACAGGGAATGGAAATTGGGACAAGGGTAACAGCATAATTAATAAAGCATACTTTAAAATAAAACTATAGGTCATTATCGCCGATGAACATAGATGTTAAAACCCTCAACAAAATTTTGGCAAACAGGATCCAGCAACACATTAAAAAGATCATACACCACAATAAAGTGGGATTCATCTCAGGAATGCAAGAATGGTTTAATATTCATTAATAAACGTAAATAAATAGAATACACCACATAAACAAAATGAAAGACAAAAATCACATGGTCATATCAATAGATGCTGAAAAAACATTTGATAAAGTACAACATCCATTTATGATGAAAACACTCAGAAAAATGAGAATAGAGTGAGCATATGTCAACATAGTAAAGGCTATATATGAGAAACCTGAAGCCAACATCATATTCAATGGACAAAAATTGAAAGCATTCCCCCTGAGATCAAGAACAAAACAAGGATGTCTACTCTCTCCGCTCCTATTCAACATAGTATTGGAGGTTCTAGCCACAGCAATCAGACAATAAAAGGAAATAAAAGGCATCCAAATTGGAAAAGGGGAAGTAAAACTGTCATTATTTGCAGATGACATGAGTGTGTACATAGAAAACCCAGTAGACGCCACTAATAAACTACTAGACATAATAAGTGAATTTGGCAAAATAGCAGGATACAAAGTCAATATTCAGAAATCGAAGGCATTTCTGTACAACAACAAAAAAAATATCAGAGATGGAAACTAAAAAGAATTCCCATTTACTATAGCAACAAGAAAAATAAAGTACCTAGGAATAAACTTAACCACACATAAAAGACCTGTACTCGGAAAACTACATAACCCTGAAGAAAGAAATTAAGGAAGATACAAATAAATGGAAGCAAATACCATGTTCATGGATGGGAAGAATCAACATCAGTAAAATGTCCATACTACCCAAAGCAATTTACAGATTCAATGCAATCCCTATTAAAATATCAGTGACATATTTCACGGACCTAGAAAAAATACTTCAAAAATTTATATGGAACCAAAAAAGACCCCGAATAGCCACAACGATCCTGAGACAGAACACAGTAGGAGGAATCATAACACCTGACATCAAACTATAGCACAAAGTTACTGTGATCAAGACAGTCTGGTACTTGCATAAGAACAGACATACAGATCAATGGAACACAATAGAGAGCTGAGAAATAAACCCAGGTCTATATGTTCTACTAATATTCAAAAAACAGGGACAGAACATAAAATAAAGTAAGAAGATCCTCTTCAACAAGCAGTGCTGTGAGAACTGGACAGGGACATGAAAAAAAAAATGAAACTAGACCACCAAATTACGCCACACACCAGAATAAAATCAAGATGGATCAAAGACTTAAATGTAAACCATGACACCATAGAAGTCCTAGAGGAAAACATAGGCAGAAAAATTTCAGATATTTCACATAGCAATATTTTCACTGATACATTTCTTAAATCAATGGAAATAAAGAAAGAATAAACAAATGGGACTACATCAAACTAAAGAGTTTCTGCTCAGCAAAAGAAAACATCACCAAGATGAAAAGAAAACCAACCATATGGGAAAACATATTTGCCAATGATAACTTAGACAAGGGATTGATCTCCAAAATGTATATAGAAGTTACACATCTGAACACCAAGAAGACAGGCAGCCTAACTAAAAAAATGTGCAAAGAACCTGAACAAATACTTCTTCAAGGAGGATACACAGAGGGTCCATATACATATGAAAGAATGTTCAACATCACTAGCCATCAGAGATGCAAATAAAAACCATAATGAGATACCACTTTACACCAGTCAGAATGTCCATCATCAACAAATCAACAAACAACTGCTGGGGAGGATGTGGAGAGATGGGAACCCTACTGGACTGTTGGTGGGAATGCAGACTGGTGCAGCCACTATGGAAAACTGTATGAAATTACCTTAAAAAACTAAAAATGGAACTGCCTCTTGAACCAGCGATTCCACTGATAGGATTATACCAAAAGAATCCTGAAACCCCAATTTAAAAGAACTTATGCACCCCTATGTTCATAGCAGCTCTGTTTACAATGACCAAATTCTGGAAACAGCCTAAGTGCCCATCTGTAGATGAGTGGATCAAAAAACTGTGATACCTTTACACAATAGAATACTATTCAGCAGAAAGAAAGAAGGAACTCCTGCCATTTGCAACAACATAGATGGAATTAGAGAGAATTATGCTTAGTGAAATAAGCCACGCAATGAAATAAAAACATCGTATGATACCACCTGATACAGGAGATTAATGAAGAACACAAACAATGAACAAAATTGAACAAGGAACAGAATAACAGTTAACAGGGGAGACAGGGTGGCGGTCAATAGGGGAAGGGTTTAGTAAAGGAACTAGTATAAATTACCGATGGACAAGGACAATGGGATGGGGTTGACTGTGTGAGAAGGGGTGGGCTGTTTGGAGGGGAGCAATGGAGGAAAAAATGGGACAACTCTAATAGAAAAACAAAAAAAAATAACACCAAACAAAAATTTAAAAAAGTCAATTATGAAAATAACAAATTTGAAGACTTTTCCTTACCTGATTTCAGGACTTACTATAAGTCTACAGTCATCAAGACAGTTTGGTTTGGGCAAAAAAGCATAGAGATCACTAAAAGACATTTCAGAAACAAATGAATACACGCGTGGTCAATTGATTTTCTACCATATTGCTAAGTAAATTCAATGGGAAAAGTCTTTCACACATTCTGGATCAGCTAGAGGTATCTGTTGGGAAAATGATCATCAACACTTACCCTACAGATGATATACAATGTGTAATTTGAGAAAAAAAAATGTTAAACGTAAAGGTGATAATTACCCTAGCAGGGTGATTAAATTGGTTGCAGCGTCATCTCATACACCAAGACGGTTAGCGGTTTAATTCTCTGCCAGGGCACATTCTTAGGTTTCAGGTTCTATCCTCAATTGGTGCACAGACAGAAGGCAACTAGTTAATGTTTCTCACACCAATATTTCTGTCTGTCTTTCTGTCTCTCTCTCTCTCCCTCGCTCCCTCTTTCTATCTCTCTTCTTCCTCTCTCTCTCAAATCAGTTCTCTGGTGAGGATTAAAACAGAAAACATAAAGGTGATCATTGAAACTAAAACATCTCGGAAGTCTTTTAGGAGAAAAACATTGTGACATTGTATTAATCATATGTTTCTTAGGTACAACACAAAAAGATCCATATAGTAAAAAAAAAAGATTAATTAGACTTCATCAAAATGAAAACCTATTGTTCTTCAAAATACATTGTTAAGAGGGAGAAAAGATAAGCCATAGACTCTGAGAAAATATTTGCAAATTACATATCTGATAAAGGCTTGATATTAATTTATATACATAATTTAAAATCTCAAAAATAAAACAACCTACTAATTAAGTGCAAAAGATTTAAACAAACTCTTCATCCAGAAGACAAAATAGGTGGCAAATAAACTCATGAGCAGATCCTCAACATCCTTAGTCATTAAGCAAATGCAAATTACAACATAATTAGATATCATTACAAACCAATTAAAATGTCCCAAATTAACCTCAAATAAATTAGAGACTTAAATGTTAGGCTTGACACCATGAAAATAATGGAAAAAAACATAAACAGTAAAATCTCAGACATTTCTCATAGCAATATTTTCTCTGATATAACTCCTTAGGCAAGCGAAACAAAATATATATATATATATACAAATGGAACTGTATCAAAATAAAATGTTTTGCACAACAAAAGAAAGCAACAAAAAAATGAAAAAAACAACCCACTGAATGGGAGAACAAACTCACCAATGATATATCTGATAAGGGGTTATATCCAAAAGTTATAGAGAACTTATAAAACTCAACAACAGACTTCCGGCCAAGATGGCGGCTTAGATGGACATGCTGCATCTCCCTCCACAACTAAGAAGGAATGCAACTACCTCAAACTAGAGACAACCAGAAGTTCCAGAAAATCAAGCTGCATGGAAGTCCAACAAACAAAGATATAAAGAAGAAATACTCATCCAGACAGGTAGGAGGGGCGGAGCCAGGGTGGAGAGGATGAGGTGTGGTGGCAGCAGCAGTGGTGGCAATGGCAGAGGCAGCAGTGGCAGGCTGCTGGAAAGTGCAGTCACACATTTTAAAAAGTCAGGAGTTACACCTGGGGAACATTCCCAGCACAATATCAGGTCACACAGCTCACTGTCCCAGCGCCAGGGAAAATAAAGCCTCATTGCTTCTGACGGTGCAAACCAGTGGGGGTTGGGGAGATGAAAGAAACAGCTGGTCTCTCAGCAGAGTCCACTTGTTTAAAGGGCCCCCACACTCCTAGAACGTCCACAGTCCCACCCATTCTGGGAAGGACCACCAGGGTAACAACTAGAGAGGCTCCAGTCCCATACAAAGTGGGAGAAGTGCATGGAAAAGGGATGAGTGTTGAGCAAATGGCATTGTTCCCTCTCTGAATGCTCCCCCACATAGAGCACCACAATGTGGTGAAATGGGTCGCTCTGTGTGATGAATACCTAAGACTCTACCCCTTACAACATAACAGGAATGGCCGCTCTACCTAAGACACAGAGGCAAACAAACACAGGAGCCTGTGAAGATGAAAAGACAGAGAACTATGGCCCCAAAAAGGGAACAGATCAAGGTTCCAGTGGGAGAACTAAGCGACGAGGAGATAACCAACCTAACAAATGAGGAGATAGCCAACCTAACAGATTCAGAATTCAAAACACTGGTGATAAAGATGCTCACAGGCTTGACAGGTATGTTTAAATATGGCAAACGCATAAGGGAAGTAGTGAAGTCTATGTTAAATGAACGAAGGAAAATCCACAAAAAGAAATGGGGAAGGGAAGGAAACTGGGGTTCAAATCAATGCTTTGGAACATAAGGAGGAAAACAACAGCCAACCAGTACAGAATGAGAAAACGAGATTTTTTTAAAAATGAGGAGAGGCTTAGGAATCTCTAGGACAACTTTAAACATGCCAACATCCAAATCATAGGGGTGCCAGAAGGAGAAGAGGAAGAGCAGATATTGAAAACTTATGTGAGAAAATAATGAAGGAAAACTCCCCATATGTGGTGAAGTAAATAGACATACAAGTCCAGGAAGCACAGAGAGTCTCAAACAAGCTAGACCCAAAGAGGACCACACCAAGACACATCATAATTAAAATGCCAAAGGTTCAGGATAAAGAAAGAATCTTAAAAGCAGCAAGAGAAAAGCAGAGAATTACTTACAAAAGGGTGCCTATAAGACTATCAACTGATTTCTCAAAAGAAACTTTGCAGGCAAGAAGGTAGGAAGTAGTTAACATGATGAAAAGCAAGGACTTACAACAAGATTACCCTATCCAGCAAAGCTATTATTTAGAATGGAAGGGAAGATAAAGTGCTTCCCAGACAAGGTAAAGCTAAAGGAGTTCATCATCACCAAGCCATTATTATATGAAATGATGAAGGGACTTAAAAAAAAAGAAGATAAAAATTATGAACATTAAAATGACAACAAACTCACACCTATAAACAACTGAATCAAAAAAAAATAAAATAAAATTTAACTGAGGAAACCAGAATAGGAACAGAGTCATAGGCATGGAGATCATTTGGAGGGTTATCAGCTGGGAGGAGGAAGGGTGAGAAATGAGGAAATGTGCAAGGATTAAGAAGCATAATTGGTAAATACAAAAATAGACAGGGGGAAGTTAAGAATAATATAGGAAAGAGTGAAGCCAAAGAATATATATGCATGGCCCATGGACATGAACTAATGGGAATGGGATTGCTAGAGGGAAGGGGGTTACTGGGCAGAGGGGGGAAAAAGGGAAAAAACTGAAACTACTGTAACAACATAATCAATAAAATATACTTAAAACAAACAAACAAACAAACAATCCAATTAAAATATGGGCAAAGGTCTCGAATAGACAATTCTCCGAAGAGGACATACAGATGGTCAATAGGCATATGAAAAGAAGCTCAATGTCACTAATGATTAGATAAATGTAAATTAAGATATCACTTCATACCTGTCAGAATGGCTATAACTAATAAATTAACAAACAAAATGTGTTTACAAAATTCAACACCAAAAAAAAAAAAAAATAACCCAATCAAAACTGGGCAAAGGACCTGAATAGATACTTCTCCAAAGAAGATGTACCAATGTCCAATAAACATATGAAAAGATTCTCAATGTCACTAATCATCAGAAATGCACATTAAAACCACAATGAGATACCATCTCACACCTGTTAGAATGGCTATTATTAATAAATCAACAAAAAAGTACTGGCAAGGATGTGGAAAAAGGTGATTAAAAACTGGTGTAGCCACTGTGGAAACCAGTATGGAGATAGCACAAAAAATTAAAAATGGATTTGCCTTTTGATCCAGTGGTCCCCTTCTGGGAATATACCTGAAGGAACAGAAAACACCGATTCAGAAGAATGTAAGCACCCCTATGTTCATTGCAGCATTATTTACAATCACCGATATACTTAAGCAGCCCAAGTGTTTATCAGTAGATGATTGATAAAACAGCTATGGGACATTTACAGTGGAACACTACTTGGCCATAAAAAGAACATTTTTATCCTTTGCAACAGTATGGATGGGCCTGGAGAACATTATGCTAAGTGAAATAAGCCAGTCAGAGAAAGAGAAACACCATACTCATATGTGGAATATAATTAACTAACAAAGATAATGGGAACATACTCACAGATGGAAAGCAAAATGACAACTAGTGCGGGTGGGTTGAGGTGGCGGAGGAATTAAGCAAAAAGGAAAAAGGACTCATGGACATGGACAACAGTGTGGTAGTTGCTTGGGAGAGAGAGGTATAAGGGAATTAAATGGTAAAGGAAAAATACAATAAAGATGAAATAAAAATATATTACCAATTAAAAGAAGTGTTGGCAAGGATGCAAAAGTTCACTGTTGGTGGGAATGTATATTTGTGCAGTCACCATGGGAAGCAGCATGGAATTACCTCAGATACTTAAAAATGGAACTTCCTTATGACCCAGTGATTTTACTTCTGGGAATATATCTGAAGAAATCTGAAACACTAATTAGAAAGAATGTATGCACCCCATGTTCATTGCAGTGTTATTTGCAATAGCCAAAATTTGGAAGCAGCCCAAGTGTCCATCAATAGTTAAGTGGGTAAAAAATATGTGGTACATTTGCACAATGGAGTACTACTCAGTTGTAAAAATAGAGAAAGGAAGAAAGAAAAATGAAAGAAAGAAAGAAAGAAAGAAAGAAAGAAAGAAAGAAAGAAAGAAAGAAAGAAAGAAAAGAAAGAGAGAGAGAGAGAAAGAAAGAAAGAAAGAAAGAAAGAAAGAGAGAAAAAGGAAGGAAGGAAGGAAGGAAGGAAGGAAGGAAGGAAATCTTACTTTTTGGGACTGCATGGATGGACCTGGAGAGTACAATATTCTGCTATGTGAAATAAGCCAAGGAGAGAAAGAAAAGAACCATATGATTTCACCAATATGGGGAATCTCGTGAACAAAATTAATTATCAAACAAAATAGAAATAGACTCACAGATACATAAAACAGACTGAGAGCTGTCAGAAGGGAGGGTGTAGGGGGCTGGGTGAAAAAGGTGAAAAGATTAAGAAAAACACCCCATAGACACAGGCAATAATATGGTGATTATCAGAGGGAAGTAGATGTAGGGGAGGTAGAAGAGGGAAAAGGAGGGATAAATGATGATGGAAGGAGACTTGACTTGGGGAAGCAAACACATAATACAATATACAGATGACATATTATAGAATTGTACACCTGAAACCTATATAACATATTAACCAATGTCACCTCAATAAATTCAATAAATAAAAAATAAAAAGGTGGATAATACTAAGTTGTGACAAAGTTGGGCAGCAAATGGAATTATCATACGCTGATAATGAGAATGAAAAGAAAAAAACTATTTCGGAATATATTTGGGCAGTTTCTTAAATAATTAAAATTTCATTTCCCATATTGCATCCATTACTCTTTTGAGCATTTAACCAATAAACATATTCATATGTGTTAACTTATGCATACTGTATTGCACTTAAAGGAAGACCTAGAAAATGGAAACTGTATCAACTGACATCAGGTAGATCAGTAGTTACTTGGGGATGTTTGTAGAGAGGGTTGGATTGATAAGGGATATAAATTTGAAGTGGTGGAAATTTTGGTAATGTTTATATAAATGATGGTTTTAGATGACATATCTCACATTTGATCAAAGTATACACTTCAATTATGTGCAGTATAATTGACATACAGTTAATTATAGCTCAATAAGATTATAAAAATTATTTTATCATATTGAGAAACTGAATTAGACAAAACTCACCACTATTTATAATAAAACTTTCAACAAAGAATATAGGGAATCTTTCTCAATCAGAGAATTAATGTTTAAATATTGAATGCTTTCTATCTAAGTTCAGGCAAGCAAGGATGTTTTCCCTTACCATTTTCATTCAGCAGTATACTGGATGTACAAGATACTGAGTGCAATCTAAATAAAATTTATTTCATAATTTTCTGTAGAAATTGACAAATTATTTCTAAAATTTGTATGGAAATGCTTGAAAAGACAACTAATTTTGAAGAAGATGTAAACATTGCAGAATTTACACTAGCAGACATCAAGATTTATTTAAAAATACAGTAATAGAGTCTAGCATTGGCAAAAGAGTGGAAAATTGATTAATGGACTTAATTGAGAGCCCTGAAATAGACAAGCATATATAGGATTATTTTATTTTATCAAAAGTGTTGAATGCAATTCTAGGTAGAAAATAGGGTCTTTTCAATAAGTGCTACTGGAGCAATTCAATATATAAATGGAGGAAAAGAATATTTTCCCATACTCCACACACAAAAAAAGCTAATTTGAGTTGAATATTAAATGAAAAATGAAATGCAAAACAATAAAATTTATGACACAAAAGTCAGTACACACAAAAAACCTACATATTGGGCTCCATCAAAAATTGGGGGTAATCTCATAAAAACACACTATTAAAAAAGTGAAAATAGAAACTTCTGATTGGGGAAAATGTTTTCAATACATTTATCTGAAGTGTTTTTAAAATTCATAAAGAATGAATATACATACCAATAAGGAAAATGGAAATAACCCATTTTTTAAAATGAGAAAAGCAGCTTCCACAAAATATTACCAAGTGCCAGTAAATACATGTAAAGGTGTAAAACATCACGACAAATCAGATAAAATCAATTCTATACTACAAGAAGATACCACTACACATGCACCAAAGTACCTTGATATAAAGCAGCAATACATAGTGTTGGTTAAATTATAAAATAACAGAACTGATTATACATTGTCCATTATAGTGTAAAATTATATATAAATATTACAGAAAGTTTTAATGAAGATAAACATACACTATAGCACCATTCCAATTTATATCCAAAGAAAATGAATATGTGTACATACTCATACATCTACTCATTTTCCTTGGACATAAATATGATATATATAAGACCAATAAAACATTTTACTCATGGGGGACTGAAAGATGGTGGCAGAGTAGGTAGCAGTGTTGTCTGCTTGCTCCCATTGCAGAAGGACTTGGAGTACAAACACGGAATGGAGTGAGTGAGTGCGGATTTCAGATAGGGCAAACAGGGAAGAGAGTGTGGGAGCCGTGTGAAAAAGGGCAGAAAGCTCAGACCAAGCTCTCCAAGTGGAGTTATTGGGCTTCCCAGCCCAGTGCCTCTGCCACACTGCACCTGAAAGGGGCAGCTGCTGACCAGCTCATTAGCTGGGAACTGCTTGGAAACTTCCCCCTCCCATAGGCACACTGACCAGCAAATTCTCGGAGGGAGTTATGGAGAAGGTTTGCTTGAAAAAGCTGGAGGCATGGGAAGACAGTGAACAGCTTGGACTGTGAGAAACTGTATGAACTGAGTCTAGGTGGGGACTCTGTTGGCTGTCAACCTTGGGCTAAAAATTCTGTGCCCTGAGCATTTGCACCAAGGCTCCACCAAACAAAAAAGCAAGCCTAAGCTGGCAAGAGGGGCCCACAGGGGAAAGTTGTGGTAGAACTCCAGACTTGGTAGGGACACCAGGAAGGCAAGTGACACACGCAGACATAAAGGCAGGGACGCTGGCCAGTGCTACAGCTTGGAGGCAACACAGAGACTATTTTGGAGGAGTGGAGACAGGGCCTGCAGCTGAACAGGGACTATTGGCATGCATGCACTGGCCCATCAGCAGAACAACATTGCTAGAGAAGCCAGAGGAGGGCTGGAGGATGCCACAGGACCAGGGGGGAGGGGACTCAACTAAGTGTGGCTCATGGCAGAGTGGCAGCAGGCCCATGAGTAAGAGAATAGCAACCACAAAATGAAACTAGGTCTCCTCACAGCGAGCCAGCCAGGAAAGATTTGAAATCCATGGAATTTTGACCAGGGCCAGATCCAGAAAAAGAAGACAGTGCACAAAGCTTGTACTCGGTAAAAACACTTTCTTTAATCTGCTCCTTACCTTCTGTACCTCCTATTTTCCTTTAATTTTTTTTGTTTGTCTGTTTTGTTTATCTTCCCTCTCACCCTACACATATTGCATGTAACTGCTATATAAACCTAATACTATGCACTTCCACTTTCTCACTTCAATCCTCACTCTTTCCTCCCTTTTTCAACATATAATGTGAATATTACTGTATCACATAGCCTTGACCCTATGGCTACTATTATTATTCAATCATCTTTCCTCTGAAAAATCATCTTTCTTTCATTTAAAACAACACTTATCTGTTTCCCCTATAGTATAATATTTTTAACCTCTTTACATTTATATTAAGACTGGCTGATTTGCTGCTGATAGTGTCATTCTGGGTGGGGGATAGTTTGGAAGGTATGGGTTTCTTGCCTGGGATGTGTGTTTATGTTTTAAAAGCACCTCCACAAAAGAACTCAAGACAAGGTGAGCAGAGTGATCCCAATCAACTAGGAAGAGGGAAGGATCCACCGAAGAGTAATTGAAATACAACCAGAGAGTTAAACAAATGGCATAAAGGGCATCCCAAGAGCATCAGGCTCAGGAGATCTAAAAAGTTACACCACTGACTCTCCCAGGTCTCCTATACAGAATCTCATACTACAAAGGCAGAAAATCGAAGCAGACAAATCTAAGAAATGAAAACAAACAAGAAGCATCCAACATGAAGAGATACAGAAACAACCTCTCAATAAAAAGAACAGAGGAACCCCCAGAAGAAGTGCTAGAAGAAACAAAGGTAACCAAACTATCAGACATGGAATTCAAAAGAATGGTTATAAGGAAGCTCAACTAAATTTACAGAGAGAAAACTACAACGAACTCCAGGGGAATTAAAAAGAATTCTAGGGAAACTACAAATACCTTCAGGGAAGCTACAAGGAACTTATGGAGAACTATACCACCAAACCAGCATGCAAGACATGGTAAAGGGAATGCTTTAAGAAAAAGAATTAAGAGAGAAAGGCAGAGAAACACAGGTACAAAGGGAAATGAATAAATACCTGTCAATAATAACCTTAAGTGTAAGTGGATTAAATGATCAAATCAAAACACATAGGGTAGCAGAATGTATATGAAAACATTACCCACAAATATGCTGTCTGTAAGAGACACACCTCAAAACAAAAGGTTTACAGAGACTTAAAGTGAAGTGATGAAAAAAAGTATTCCAAGCAAATGTACATGAAAAAAAAAAATGCTGGGCTAGCAATACTTATATCAGACAAAACGGATTTCACAGCAAAGGCCATAAAAAGAGACAAAGAAGGGCAGTTCATAATACTGAAGGGAACAATCCATCAAGAAGATATAACCCTGGTAAACATATGCACCCAACATTGGAGCACCCAAATATATAAGAAAAATATAAGAGGACTACGAGAAGAATATCAACAGCAACACACTCATAGTAGAAGACTTTAACACCCCATTACGAACAATAGACATATTTTCGAAGAAAAGAAACACCTAAGATATGAGACATTGAACAACTCACCAGATCAAATGGACTTAACTGATATACGTATATAGAACTTTCAAAATATACATCTTTTTCAAGTGCACATAGGACATTTTCAAAGATAGACCACTTGGTAGGACACAAAACAAGCCTCAACAAAATCAAGAAAACTGAAATTATATCAAGCATCTTCTCAGACCACAATGCCTTAAAACTACAAATCAACCTCAAGGAAAAAATTCAAAGGCATTCAAACTCATGGAGAACAAATAACATAATATTAAATAATGAATGGGCTCACAATGACATCAGGAAAAGATCAAGAAGTATCTGGAAACTAATGATAATGAACACACAACAGCCTAAAACCTATGGGACACAGCAAAAGCAGTCCTCAGAGGAAAGTTCATAGCGATACAGGACTACCTGCAAAGAATAGAAGAATCTCAAATAAAAAATCTAACCCTACACCTACAAGAACTAGAACAACAACAACAAACAAAGCCCAGGGCAAGTAGAAGTAAGGAAATCATCATTATCAGAGCAGAATTAAATGACGTAGAGACCAAACAAACAATTCAAAAGATCAACAAAAGTAGGAGCTGGTTCTTTGAAAAGATAAACAAAATCGACAAGCTTTTACCCAGGCTCATCAAGAAAAAAAGAGAAAGGACCCAAGTAAACAAAATCAGAAATGAAAGAGGAGAAATTACGACCGATACAACAGAAATACAAAAGATTTTAAGAAATTACTACAAACAACTGTACGGCAAGAAACTTGACAATCTAGATGAAATGGACAAATTTCTAGAAACATATAATCTTCCAAAACTGAATCAAGAAGTAGAAAGCCTGAACAGACCAGTAACAAAGAGTGAAATTGAAAGAGTAATCAAAAAACTCCCGGCACACAAAAGACATGGACTGGATGGCTTCACAGGTGAGTTTTACAAAACATTTAAGGAAGAAGTAATGCCTACCTTTCTCAAACTATTCCAAAAAATCCAAGATGAGGGAAGTCTCCCAAGTTCTTTCTATGAAGCCAGTATTACCCAATTCCAAAACCAGTCAAGACACAACAAAGAAAGAAAACTAAAGGCTAATATCGCTGATGAATATAGATGCTAAAATCCTCAACAAAATAATGACAAACAGGATCCAGCAACACATTAAAAAGATCATACACCACGATGAAATGGGATTCATCCCAGGGATGCAAGGATGGTTTAATATTCGCAAATCAATAAACGTAATACACCACCTAAACAAAATGAAAGACAAAATTTACATGATCATATCAATAGATGCAGAAAAAGCATCTGATAAATTACAACACCCATTTATGATGAAAACACTCAGAAAAATTGAAATAGAAGGAGCATACCTCAACATAATTAAGGCTATATACAAGAAACCTGAAGCCAACATCATACTCAATAGACAAAAATTGAAAGCATTCTCCCTGAGATCAGGAACAAGACAAGGATGTCCACTCTCTCCACTCCTATTCAACATAGTGTTAAAAGTTCTAGCCACAGCAATCAGAGAAGAAAAAGAATAAAAGCTTCTGAATTGGAAAAGAGGAAGTAAAACTGTAATCATTTGAAGATGACATGATAGTGTACATAAAAAACACTATGGACTCCACTAAAAAACTACTTTGATGTAGTAAGCAAATTTGGCAAAATAGCAGGATACAAAGTCAATATTCAGAAATAGAACGCATTTCTCTACACCAACAATGAACTATCAGAGATAGAAACTAAAAAAAAAATTTCCATTTACTATAGCAACTAGAAAAATAAAGTACTTAGGAATGAACTTAACCAAAGAGAATGAAACCTCTACTTGGAAAACTACATAGCACTGAAGGAAGAAATTAAAGAAGATATAAATAAATGGAAGCAAATACCATGTTCATGGATGGGAAGAATCAACATCATTAAAATGTCCATACTATCCAAAGCAATTTACAAATTCAATGCAATATCTATTAAAATGCCAATGACGTATTTCACAGACCTAAAACAAATACTTCAAAAATTTATATGGAACCAAAAAAGACCCCGAATAGCCACATCAATCTTGAGACAGAAGAACACAGTAGGAGGAATCACAATACCAGACATCGAACTATACTACAAGATCAAGAAAGTCTGGTACTGGCATAATAACAGACATATAGATCAATGGAACCGAAGAGAGAGTCCGGATATAAACCCAGATCTGTATGGTCAGCTAATATTTGACAAAGGAGGAAGGAGCATAAAATGGAGTGAGAAGAGCCTCTTCAACAAATAGTACTGGGAGAACTGGACAGGTACATGCAAAAAAATGAAACTAGACAACCAACTTATACCACACACCAGAATAAACTCAAAATGGATCAAAGACTTAAATGTAAGCCATGAAACCATAAAAATCCTAGAGGAAAACATAGGCAGAAAAATTTCAGATATCCCACATAGCAATATTTTCACTAATACATCTCCTAAGACAGAAGAAATAAAGGAAAGAATAAACAAATGGGACTACATCAAACTAAAGAGTTTCTGCTCAGCAGAAGAAAACATCAGCAAGAGAAAAGGAAACCCATCATATGGTAAAATATGTTTGCCAATGAAACTCAGAGAAGAGATTGATCTCTAAAATATATAAAGAACTTACACATCTCAACACCAAGAAGACAGACAGCCCAATTAAAAAATGGACAAAGGACCTGAACAAACACTGCTCCAAGGAAGATACACAGAGTGCCCATAGGCATATGAAAGAATGCTCAACATCTCTAGCCATTGGAGAGATGAAAATTAATACCACAGTTAGGTACCACTTTACACCTGTCAGAATGGCCATCATCAACAAATAAACAAACAAGAAGTGCTGGCAGGGATGTGTAGAAACAGGAACCCTGGTGCAGTGTTGGTGGGAATGCAGACTGTTGCAGCCACTAGGGAAAACAGTATGGAATTACCTCAAAAAACTAAAAATGTAACTGCCTTTTGAACCAGTGATTCCACTGATAGGATTATACCTGAAGAATTCTGAAACCCCAATTCAAAAGTGCTTATGCACCCCTGTGTTCATAACAGCGCTGTTTACAATAACCAAGTGGTAGAAACTGCCTAAGTAACCATCTGTAGATGAGTGGAGTACTAAACTGGTACATTTACAAAATGGAATATTATGCAGCAGAAAAAAAGAAGAAACTCCTGCCATTTGCGACAACATGGATGGAACTAGAAAGAAGTATGCTTAGTGAAATAAACCAGGCAATGAAAGAAATATACCATATGATGTCACCTGATACAGGAGACTAATCAACAACACAAACGAATGAACAAAATTGAACAAGAAATAGAATAACAGTTATCAGGGGGGAGGGAGGAGGGAGAGAAGAGAGATAAGTAGGGGAAGGGTCTAGTCAAAGGACATGTATAAATGACATATTGATATGGACAACAGGGTGGAGAGTGACTGTGGGAGAATGGGTCGGCTGTTTGGGGCGAGAGCAATGGGAGAAAAAAATGGGACAACTCTAATTGAAAACAATAAAAAATGAATAAAAATAATAGGAAGGAAAGATGGCGGCGGAGTAGGGGCAGTGTTCTCTGCTCGCTCCTGTTATGGAGGGACTTCAGGAGTGAATGTGGAGAGGAGTGAATCAGTGAGTATGGATCTTGAATAGCGTGAACAGGGAGGGGAGTGTGGGAGCAGCGTGGAGGGGGTGGAGGGGTCTACTGTGCACTATAGGCTGAGTCACTTCGGGACCTGGTGCGCCTGCCATACCATGCACGAGGGTTCATTAGCCGGGATCTGCCTGGAGGCTCCCCCTGCTAGGGGTGCACCGACCTGTGAAGTCTCGTAGGAAGTTAGGGAGAGGATTCGGCTGAAAAAGCCAGAGACGTGGAAGAACAGTGAACAACCAGGAATGGGAGAAATTGTGTAATCTGAGTCTAGAGGGAAACTTCCTCAGCTGCAACCTCCGACTGAAAGCTCGGCATTTGGGTTGCGCACGGCACTCGCGCTAGGGCTCTACAAAACAAAGGGACAGTTTTGGAGCAAGGAGACAGGCCGGCATGGAAAAGCCGCCATGGAAGTCCAGACTGGGGGAGAACTCCTGGGAAGGAGAGCCCTGCATGCCCCCGGCACTTTGAGCGATCGCTCTAGAATCCCACAGAACAAACTGTTGGGTTTGGGGCAAGGAGAGAGGTAGCACGAGCAGGGCGTGTAGGCAGGGAGGCGAGCGGAGGCTGTGGCTCAGGAGTGGAGATGATTTTGGGGTGGGGAGAAGAGCCGGCACAGAAGGACCGCTGTGGAACCCCAGACAGGGGAAGAATTCCTAGGCAGGAGAGCACTGCTCAGCCCGGCCCATTGACCTATCATGCTAGAGTCTTGCAGAACAAAGGGACGGTGTTGGGGCAGGGATGGAGGCAGCTTGTGCAGGCATATAGACGGGGAAGTGAGCAGAAGCTGTAGCTTTGGAATAGAGACAGTTTTGGGGCAAGGAGAAGAGCCCACACAGGAAAGCTCCCGAAGAGCTCCAGACTAGGGGAGAAGTCCTGGGCAGGAGAGCGCCACTGGGTCCGGTGCATTGACCAGTCGCTCTAGAGTCCCACGGAACAGAAGGACACTTTGGGGGCAGGGAGAAAGGTAGCACATGCAGGCCAGTAGGCAGGGAGGTGATTGGAGGCTGTGGCTCATGGGTGGAGACAATTTTGGGGCAGGGATAAGGGCCCAAGCGGAAAGGCTGCTGCAAAGCTCCAGACTGGGGGAGAGCTCCCGGGCAGGAGAGCGACGCTGGGCTTGGCACTTTGACAGACTGCACCAGAGTCCTGCAGAACAAAGGGATGGTCTAGGGTCAGGAAGAGAGGTAGCGCGTGCAGGTATATAGATGGGGAAGCGAGCAGAAACTGTAGCTCAGGAATAGAGACACAACTGTAGGCAGGGCGGGGACTGCTGGCAGGCGCAGGCTGGTTCAATGGTGGGAAGGCATATCTGAACAAGCCTGAGGAGGGCTGAGGGTGCCACAGGAGGGGACAACTAAACGCAGATCACAGCAGAGCGGCGGTAGGTCCAGGAATAAAAGACTAGCAATCCCAGAATCAAGCAGGATCTTCCCACAGCCAGCCAACCAACCAGAAAAGATTTGAAAACCATGGAATTTTGAATAGGGGCAGACCAAGGAAGGAAGGAAGGAAAAACAAGGAATAAACAAACCAAAAATACCCAGAGACTGTGCCTAAAAGTAGAATTGAGTTAAAATCCTTTCATTCTTTTATTTCTTTCTCTCTTACTGCCTCTCCCTTCCTTTCTTATTCTCTCTTCTTTTCTCCCCTACTCTTCCTTTCTTTCTCCCTATTTAGCATGTTTCTCCTTCATCCTATTCTTTGTTAATTTTTTAATTTTATTTTTTCCCTTTCCTTCCTATTCCCTTCTTCTTATTTCCTTCCCACCCTCTTATCCTAATCCTCCCTCCCTTTCCTTTCTCTCTTTCCTTCTTCTGCGCTAAGTACTTTCAATTTTATTAAATTTCTTTGTTTATTTTGTCCCCCTTCCCTCTCTATTTTTTTCCTCTTCCCTTTCCCTTATTTCCTTTCATCTCTATATATTCTCTCTCTCTTTCTTTCTCCCTATTCTACTTTATTTTTTAATCTTTAAATTTTTTAATTTTTAATTTTAATCTATTCCCCTCCCTCTTCTCCTTCCACTTCTTACACTTTTCTCTCTTCTCTCCACCCCTTCTCTCCTTTCTCTTTCTCTTGTATTTCTCTCCTTCATCCTATCTTTTGTCAATTCTTTAATTTCAATCTTTTTCGCTCTCTACTCTCTCCTCTTCCTATTTCTTTCCCTCCCCCTTATTTTCTCCCTCCCTCCCTCTGTCCCTCCTCTTCTTCTTTCTTTCTTTCCTTCTAAGTACTTTTAATTTTTTCTTATTTTGCCCTCCTCCACCTCTCCATTCATATATTTTTTCTTCCCTTTCCCATCTCTTATTCCTCTCTCTGTATATATTCTCTCTTTCTTTCTATCTCTCTGTTTTATATAATGTTTTAAATTTTAATTTTTTTTAATTTTAATTTATTCCCCCCTTCTCCTTCCCCTTCTTCTTTCTTTCTCTTTCCTACCTTCCTCTTCTCTACTTTCTCTCTCTTTATTTCCTCTCTCCCTTCCTGTCTTGCTATTTTATATTCTGTATTTTTATTCTCAAAAAATTATTTCTCTAATCTGTATTCTACCTTCTAACCGCCACATCCCTCTGCTTCAAATTCTGGCTGTCTGCCTGCTTGGATGTCTGTTGTGTCTATCCTCCCTTCCACACTAAACATATAGCATATACCTACTATATAAACCAAATACTATAAACTTCCACTTTCTCACTCCATACTGCAACCCTCTCCTCCTTGTCAAACATACAGTGTAAATGTTAATTACTGTCTTGCATAGCCTTGACTCAAATTGTTAATATTATTACTCTATCACCTTCCCTCTCAAAAATTACTCTTCCTTCATTTGAAACTACTCCTATCTGTTTCTCCTATGAAATAAGAGTCTTAACTCTCTACAAGTATATTAATACTTGCTCATTTGCAGCCGATAGTGAGATTGTAGTTGGGGGAGATATTAGAGGATGTGGGTTTCTTGTCTAGGTTGTGTGATAACATTTTAACAGCACCTCCACAAAAGAACTCAAGACAAGGTGGGCAGAGTGACTCTCAATCAAATAACCAGAGGAAAAGACCCAACAAAGAGTAGCTGAAATACAACCAGATAGATTAAACAAACAACATAAAGGGCAACACAAGAGCATCAGGCTCAGAAAATTACAGAAACTGCACCATCAAATCCCCCAGATCTCCTATAAAGAATCTCATATCATGAAAGTGAGAAATCAAAGCAGACAAATCTAATAAACTAAAAGAAACAAGAAGAATTCAACATGGGGAGACGCAGAAGCAACCTCCCAATGAAAGAAAAAGAGGAATCCTCAGAAAGAGGGATAGATAGAACAGACATAAGCCAATTATCAGACACAGAATTCAAAAAAATGGTTATTATGAAACTTAATGACCTTGACAACCTCAAAGAAAAGTACAACAAACTTTATGAAAATTACCAACAACTCCAAGAAAACTACGAAGAACTGCAGGGAAGCTACAAGGAACTTACAGAGAACTACACCAGCATAAAAAAGGAAATAGAAAATATTAATAAGAAACAGGAAGAAATGAATAATACAATCTCTGAATTCATGAATACAGTAGAATCAACCAAAAGAAGGCTAAACGAAGGAGAAGATTGGATCAGTGAGTTAGAGGACAATGTAGAAAAAAATTTCCAGGCAATATAACAAAATGATAAAAGATTAAAAAAGAACAAAGAGAGTTTAAGGAGACTGCAGGACAACATGATACAAAACAACATTAGAATCATAGGAATACAAGAGGGAGAAGAAGAAGAAAAAGAGATAGAAAACCTGATTGAAAAAGTAATGATAGAAAATTTTCTTAACTTGATGAGAGGAAAAATCATGCAAATCCAGGAAGCACAGAGGGTTCCAAGAAAGATAAACCCATAAGGCCCACCTCAAGACACATCATAATTAAAATGGCAAAATTTGAAGACAAAGAGAGAATCCTAAAAGCAGTAAGAAAAAAACAGCAAATAACATACAAGGGAGCTCCGATAAAGCTAGCATCTGACTTCTCAACAGAAACACTAAAAGCCAAATGGGAATGGCAAAAAATATTCGAAGCAATTAAAAACAAAGGCCTACAACAAAGAACACCCTACCCAGAAAGGCTCTCAATTAAAATGGAAGGTGAAATAAGGAGTTTCTCAGACAAAGGGAGACTAAAAGAATACATTTCCACCAAACCAGCATTGCAAGAGATGCTAAAGAAAATGCTGTAAGAAAAAGAAGAAAACAAGAGGAGAGGAACAGAAGTACAAAGGGAAATGAATAAATACTTTTCAATAATAACCTTAAATGTAAATGGATTAAATGCTCTAATTAAAAGACAAAGGGTAGCAGAATGGATATGAAAACAGGACCCACATATCTGCTGCCTACAGGAGACACACCTCAAAAGAAAAGATTTACACAGACTGAAAGTGAAGAGATGGAAAAAGTTTTATCAAGCAAATGGACGTGAAAAAAAAAAGGTGGGGTAGCAATACTTGTATCAGACAAAACAGACTTCAAAGCAAAGGCCATAAAAAGAGACAAAGAAGGACATTACATAATACTTAAAGGAAACATCAATCAGCAAAATATAACCCTTATAAACATATATTCTCCCAACATAGGAGCACACAAATATGTAAAGACAATTTTGAAAGACTTCAGGAAGAATATAGACAACAACACATTCATAGTAGGAGACTTTAACACACCATTGTCAACAATAGATAGATCTTCGAAGCAAAGAAACACCAAAGACATTGAGGCATTAAACAACACCCTGAACCAAATGGACTTAGTTGATATATACACAACACTTCACCCGAAGGAGGCAAAATATACATTATTTTCAAGTGAACATGGAACGTTTTCAAAAATATACCACACTGCAGAACACAAAACAAGACTCAACAAATTCAAGAAAATTGAAATTATATCAAGCATATTCTCAGATCACAATGGCTTAAAACTGGAAATCAACTTTAAGGAAAAAACTCTAAAACATTCAAACTCATGGAGAATGAATAACATGCTATTAAATAATGAGTTGGTTAACAACGACATCAAGGAATAAATCAAAAGTTTTCTGAAAACAAATGATAATGAACACACAACAACCAAAAACCTATGGGATACCGCGAAAGCAGTCCTGAGAGGAAAGTTCATAGCAATACAGGCCTACCTAAAAAAGACAGAAAAAATCTCTAATAAAAAATCTAACCTTACAGCTGCAAGAACTAGAGAAAAAAAACAAGCTAAGCCCAGAGCAAATAGAAGGAAGGAAATCATCAAGATTAGAGCAGAATTAAATGACATAGAGACTAAACTAACAATTCAAAAGATCAACAAAACTAGGAGTTGGTTCTCTGAAAAAACAAACAAAATCGACAAGCCTCTAGCCAGGCTAATCAAGAGAAAAAGAGAGAGGACCCAAATAAATAAAATCAGAAATGAAAGAGGAGAAATCACAACTGATACCATAGAAATACAAACAATTGTAAGAAACTATTATGAACAACTGTACCACAAGAAATGTAACAACCTACATGAAATGGACAATTTTCTGGAAACATATAATCTTCCAAAACTGAATCAAGAAGAAGCAGAAAGCCTTAATAGACAAATAACAACCAGCGAAATTGAAACAGTAATCAAAAAACTCCCAGCACACAAAAGCCCTGGACAGGATGGCTTCACAGGCAAATTTTACACAACATTTAGGAAAGAAATAACTCCTATTCTTCTCACACTATTCCAAAAAATTCAAAAAAAGGGGAAACTCCCAAACTCATTCTATGAAGCCAGTATTACCCTAATTCCAAAACCAGGTCAAGACACAACAAAGAAAGAAAACTACAGACCGATATCGCTGATGAACATAGATGCTAAAATCCTCAACAAAATATTGGCAAATTGGATCCCACAACACATTAAAAAGATTATACACCACGATCAAGTGGGATTCATCCCAGGGATGCAAGGATGGTTTTAATATTTGCAAATAAATAAATGTAATACACCACATAAACAAAATATAAGAAAAAAACCACATGGTAATATGAATAGATGGAGAAAAAGCATTTGATAAAGTAAAACACCCATTTATGATAAAAACACTCAGCAAAATGGGAATCAAGGCATCATACCTCAACATAATGAAGGCCGTATATGAGAAACCTGAAGCCAATATCATACTCAATGGCCAAAAACTGAAAGTATTCCTCCTGATATCAGGAACAAGACAAGGATGTCCACTCTCTCGACTCCTATTCAACATAGTCTTAGAAGTTCTAGCCACAGCAATTAGACAAGAAAGAGAAATAAAAGGCATCCAAATTGGAAAAGAGGAAGTAAAATTGTCATTATTTGCAGACGACATGATAGTGTACATAGAAAACTCTATAAACTTCACGAAAAAACTACTCGACCTAATAAGTGAATTCAGAAAAATAGCAGGGTATAAAGTCAATGTTCAGAAATCAAAGGCATTTCTGTGCACCAACAATAAAACATCAGAGATATAAACTAAAAGGAAAATCCCATTTACCATAGCAATAAGAAAACTAAATTATCTAGGAATAAACTTAACCAAGGAGGTAAAAGACCTTTACCCACAAAACTACATAACACTGAAAAAAGAAATTAAGGAAGATTAAATAAATGGAAACATATACCATGTTCATGGAAAAGAAGAATCAACATCATTACAATGTCCATACTACCCAAAGCAATTTATAGATTCAATACAATCCCTATTAAAATACCAGCAACATATTTCACAGACCTAGAACAAATACTTCAAAAATTTATATGGAATCAAAAAAGAGCCCAAATAGCCACAGCAATTTTGAGGCAGAACACAGTAGGAGGAATCACAATACCTGATATCAAACTATACTACAAGGCCACTGTAATCAAAACAGTCTGGTACTGGCATAAAAACAGACATATAGACCAATGGAACAGGATAGAGAGCCCAGAAATAAACTCTGGTCTATATGGTCAACTAATATTCGACAAAGGGGGTAGGAACATAAAATGGAGTGAGAAGAGCCTCTTTAACAAATGGTGCTGGGAATACTGGACAGGGACATGCAAAAAAATGAAACTAGACTACCAACTTACACCATATACCAAAAGAAACTCAAGATGGATCAAAGACTTAAATGTAAGTCGTGATACTATAGAAGTCCTAGAAGAAAACATAGGCAGGAAAACTTCAGATATCCCACATAGCAACATTTTCACTGATATATCTCCTAAGGCAAGGGAAATAAAGGAAAGAATAAACAAATGGGACTACCTCAAACTAAAGAGTTTCTGCTCAGCAAAAGAAAACATCAGCAAGATGAAAAAGGAACCAATCGTATGGGAAAATATATTTGCCAATGATACCTCAGACAAGAGACTGATCTCCAAAATATATAAAGAACTTATACGATTCAACACCAAAAAGACAAACAACCCAATAAAAAAATGGGCAAAGGACCTGAACAAACATTTCTTCAAAGAGGACATACTGAAGGTTCATAAACATATGAAAGTATGCTCAACATCACTAGCCATCAGAGAGATGCAAATAAACACCACAATGAGATACCACCTCACACCAGTCATAATGGCCATCATCAACAAATCAACAAACAACGTGTGCTGACGAGGATGCGGAGAGAAGGGAACCCTGGTGCACTGTTGATGGGAATGCAGACTGGTGCCGCCACTATGGAAAACAGTTTTGAACTTCCTCAATAAACTAAAAATGGAACTGCCTTTTGAACCAACAATTCCATTGCTAGGACTATATCTGGAAAATCCTGAAACACCAATCCAAAATAGTCTATGCACTTTTATGTTCATAGCAGCACAATTCACAATAGCCAAGTACTGGAAACAATCTAAGTGCCCGTCTGTAGATGAATGGATCAAAAAACTGTGGTACATTTACACAATGGAGTACTACATAGCAGAAAGAAAGAAGGAACTCCTACCATTTGCAACAACATTGATGGAACTGGATAGAATTATGCTTAGCAAAATAAGCCAGGCAACTAGAGAAAAATACCTTATGCTTTCACCTATTACAGGACACTAATGAACAATACGAACAAATGAGAAAAATTTAAACAGAGGTATGTGAACAAGGTGTAGACTAACAATGACAAGGGGGAAGAAGGGAGGGAGAGAAGGGGAAAAGAAGGGGAAGGGTCTAGTCAAAGAACATGTATAAATGACCCATGGATATGGACAACTGGGTAGGGACTGACTATGGGAGAAAGGGTGGGCAGGGAGTGGGGAAGCAATAGAAAAATAAATGTGGGAAAAATTTAATAGATAAACAATTTTTTTCTTCTGTCTTTCCTCTTTCCCTCTATAGTGGGGGGAGGAGGGAGGAAAGAGAAAAATAAAGAAAAAGAAAATATAAAGAATGGAAACGCAACTCCAGTGAAAATTAGAAGGACAAAGATTTTCCTTAATGTTGTATATTTTTCTCCCTACCTGATTCCTCCAGAAATTGGCACCCTGAAGAAGTAAGTAATGACATAATATTCTTTGCATGAAAATAATAAGACCGGTGTTTAATAAAGGTCTTGTCGACCAAGACTTTGACTGGAATGTCATGCCAAAAAAAGACATGCTTGGACTCTGGTTATTACCAAAAGCCTTGGGAACCAAGTGTGACCTTAGAAGGTAATAAAAGCCCACGAGTAAAAAGGCCTGGTACCTAGGTAGGATGTGCGGTCCACAGCAATCTCTCCAGGGAAGGAATGAAGGTTGCTTTCCTGAGAGATGGCTAAAAGGGACCTTAAAGCACAACAGACAACCTGAAGAACTTGGAAAAGACAGGTGTCTACAGACAAGGCTTAATGGCAGGTATCTGGCTCAACTTCGGCACCCTGAAAGGCAGACTGAAGGTCACCCTAAGTGTTCCATGTGTAAGCTCCAGCAAAGCAGACTTAAAGATCATAAGTGATCATTTGCTGCTCTTGTTGAGTTCATGAAAATGAACAGAATAAATTAAAAATGGACATAATACAGTTCTTTTAATGACGGGGGGGGGTAAGCTGAGGAAGAAAAATTGTGACCCACGGAAAATCACAATGCCCATTGGTAGACTATAAAGTAATACAGCTAACCGTCATTAAAGTCTCTTCATTTAAAGTTGTTTAGCATTTGTAAATCAAACTAGATCTGTGATATCATCAAAGATGCTTAATTTATAGGCAAGAAGAATGTCAAACGCCTTGCTTGCAACTGGATGTCTCCTCATCAAGTAAGGATTACAGAACTAGAGAATGGTTTGTGGGTTATACTACATAAATTAACATGTGTTTTCTGTTTTCAAAGGTTATAAGCCTAGGATCTCACTACCTGAGTGATTGTATGTATAGTCCTCACTTAATCCTGTCTGCATCGCTGCCTCCTGAGACTGAACAGTTTGGCTATACCAAGTGGCTGGGTTGGTGAAGAATGAAATGGTCTGTGGACTTCACCTTAAAACAGGTTTCTCTTTTCTATTCCAATGGCTTGGACAGAAAAGGCCCAGAGGTCTAAGAGGAGGGAAACCTAAAATATTTCCCTCAGCCCAAGCTAAATATAATGGACAAAAGAGTTCTGGACGGATATGACGTGCCTGGCACACTTTCCTACAAAGAAGCCCCCGCCCTTTTTTTTCTGTAATTGGGGACATTTAAAAATTAATCCCTACCTTTTGCCATCTAGTGGTTATGGGTTGAATGATGTCTTCCAACCCGGTCGCCATATCTGTTGCCCCCAAAATACAACAGGGGCACCAGCCTGTTAAACCAAGCACGCCGTGGTCTGGGGGCAGTCAGCTTACCTAGAGTCTGCATGACCCTTCTCCAGGTGGGAAGGCCACCCTCCTCTCCACACTCCCACTCTTATTAGGGATTTATGGACCCAAGGATAGGTAGGACGATGACCATGCCCAGCTTGAAGCAGCTAGAAGAGCAGGAGACCGTCGCCCACTCTCCTCTATAAGATTACAAAGGGCCTAAAGTCTGAGGGCGGGGATGTTACTTTTTTTATTGTTATAAAAAACTCAATTAATGAAGTAATTCTAAAATAATGGTAACATAGGAAAGGGAGAAGCTAGAGAGACTGCATGCAGGAACCATGGACATGGACTGGGGAAGGGGGAATTTCTGGGGGAGGGGGTGCCGGGTGGCAGGGAGCAAAGGGGAAAAAGTGGAACTATTGTGACAATATAATCTATAAAATGTAATAAAATTTTTTTTAAATGAATAAAAATAAACCTACTAATATAGCAAATCAGTATAAAAAACATTTTATTCATAATAATTTTAAAATGGGAACAACTAAAAGTGTCTTACAATATAACTCATAAAAGTAATTTTTAATTTCACAAAATGGAATATATACAGCACTAATGAAGAAATTATTGATAAAGTGGACATGGATGAATCTCACAGATGTTAAGTGAAAGAAATCACACAAACTGGTGCATGTTATATAATTCCAAATATATGAAGTTGAAAATGTAAAACATATCTATAACGATAGAGATTATGAAATTTCTTACCTCTGGAAAGGTTATTACTGATTGGAAAGGTGAAAAAAAAACTTTCTGGGATGTGAGAACCATTGTATATCTAGATCTGAGTTGTGGTTATAGCAGAGTATATATCATCGGCAGCCGTCCATCTCGAGAGACGATGGTGTAGCTTCTTAAGAGTCTATCTGCACCGCCGAGAATGGCTGTTCAGTCCGACTCGGGAGTGACACGGTATCTGTCTCCTCCTGTGTTGAATCGACATCTTGCGATGACGCTGGAGTGTCCTCTCCAGTGAAGCTGAAGCTACAGAGCCTCGAGAGACGATGGTGTAGCTTCTTAAGAGTCTATCTGCACCGCCAAGAATGGCTGTGCAGTCCGACTCAGGAGTGACACGGTATCTGTCTCCTCCCGTGTTGAATCGACATCTTGCGATGACGCTGGAGTGTCCTCTCCAGTGAAGCTGAAGCTACAGAGCCTGGGCAGGGTGATATGGAGGGTCTGCTGTTGCCCATGCAGCAGACCCCCCCTCTCTTCGCAGCTGAAGGGTCCAAGGGAAAGACGGAGTCAATACAGCTCGGCTTCAGGTGCGCCGCAGGAGTTGCCGGTGTTGACTACAACGTCAAACCGCCTTAGGGACTCCGGCTCCGGATTTTCTGTCGGGGTTTACTCCCTTAGCCTTTGTGAAATGACAATAAGTTGTACAAATAGTATTTATAATTTTAGTCTTTGAATAGTGGACATCAACTAAACAAAAAGAAAATTTTAAAGACAAAAAATTTAATTACTGATTTTAAAATTAACATTTCATATATTCATATAAGTCAACCAGTATACAAAATATTGCATTATTCATTTTTGTTCAATTTTTAAGTATATTTTATTGATTGTGCTATTACAGTTGTTTCAATTTTTCCACTTTGCCTCCTTCTGCCAGGTACTTACATTCCTCCAGCAACACTTAGTTCAGCATTGGGTCATACATATAAGTTTTTTGGTTACTTCATTTACTTTACTATTCTTAAAATACCCCTATTTTGTACCTACCAGTTATGCTTCTCAATCCCTGTACCTTTCCCCCATTCTACTCCTTCCTTCTCCCCACTGATAACGCTCCACATGATCTCCATATCTATGATTCTCTTCCTGTTCTAGTTCTTTGCTTTTGTTCTTTTTTATATTCATTTGTTGATAGTTGTGAGTTTGTTGTCATTTCACTGTTAATAGTTTTGAGCTTCTTTTTCTTTTTTTTAATTTTTTTTATTTTTTCCTTTTATTTTTTGGTTTTTCAATTACAGTTGTCCCATTTTTCTCCCATTGCTCCCCCCCACCCAGCCCACCCCTTCTCCCACAATCATATTCCTCCCCGTTGTCCATGTTCATGAGACATTTATACACATTCCTTGACTAGACCCTCCCCTTACTTATCCCCCTTCTCTCCCTCCCCCCTCCCCCCTATTGACTGCTATTCTACTCTTTGTCCTATTTAGTTCATTTGTTTGTGTTGTTCTTTAGTTTCCTGTATTAGGTGATATTATATGGTACTTTTCTTTCTTTGCCTGGCTTATTTCACTAAGCATAATTCTCTCTAGTTCCATCCATGTTGTCGCAAATGGCAGGAGTTCCTTCTTTCTCTCTGCTACATAGTATCCCATTGTGTAAATGTACCACAGTTGTTTTTTTTTTTTCCTTAAATATGTCCCTTTAACATTTCATATAACAAGGGCTTGGTGTTGATGAACTTATTTAGCTTTACCTTGTCTTGGAAGCATTTCACCTGCCCTTCCATTCTAAATGACAGCTTTTCTGGACAGAGTAATTTTGGTTGCAGGTCCTCGTTTTTCATCACTTTGAATACTTCTTGCCAAAAGGGATTAGATAAATTGGAGCATCGGAGTGCCTATATTTATGTCCCCCTGAGAGAGAATATATAATCATGGTCATGTGGTTGAGTGAATGTGTCAGCTTATTTTGGAGAACGAGTGAATGTATCAATGTGTGCATGTGTGTATCTGTGTTATATGAGAGTGAATTCATGAGCATGTTCTTGTAAGTTAATATATGAAAAGTGTTCTTTTACTAAATAAATGTGTGTATGTGAGCATGTCTATCAGTAACTGAGAATAGGAGCCTTCTCATGTGTGAGAGTGTTTTATTGTAAAGAAATCTGTATGCTTAAGTTAATATTTTGTGTCTGCTCATCTGTATGAGTAAAATCATTAACATTTGCATGTATTACATTAGCATATTAACATGCAACGATTGTATACGTGATTTTTGTGTAATAATTGAATGTGAATATATTTGTATAAAGGAATGTATGGTACATGTATGTGAGTGAATACTATATATTTTAAATATTTTATTTATTTAATTTTAGAGAGAGGGGTAGGGAGGGAGAAAAAGAGGATAGAAACATCAATATGAGAGAGAAACATTGATTGTTTGCCTCTTGTATGCTCCCAGCCAGGTACCAAACTTATAAACCAGGCATATGCCGTAACCAAAAATTAAACCAGCAACCTTTTGCTTTGAAGGATGATGCCCAATTTAGTCACATAGTTCAGGGCTGAATGCTGTATTTCTGAGTTTGATATCTGTGAGCTTCTTGGTAAGCACGAACATGTTTGTTTTGATGTGCCAATGTGAGTAAATTCTTTTTTTTAAATGTGTTTTATTGATTATAATGTTACATTTGTCCCTATTTCCCTTCCCTCTTCTCCCCTCTACCCGGTGGCCCCCCTACCTCCAGTTGTACCCCCTTTTAGACCATGTCCATTAGTTGTGCATATAGTTCTTCTCAACCTCTCTCTGTCTATTCCATTCCCTCCTACCATGATCCTTCATTCCTATATCATCTCCCTCCCTCTCTCCCTTCCCCCTCCCTGCTGACCTCCCCCGAATATGTTCCCCATACCTATAGTTTTTTTTTCACTCTCGTTGCCTGTTTAGTTTGCCTTTGTTTCAATTCTCTAGCTTCTGTTGTTGTTTCTCGTGATGCAGTTTTCATTTTAGATTTCATAGTTTTGATCCTCCTTTTTCTAAACCAGTCCCTTTAACATCTCATATAACAGTGGTTTGGATCTAATGAACTCTTTCAGTTTTGTTTTGTCCTGGAAACACTTTCTCTGCCCTTCTACTCTGAATGACAGTTTCTCTGGAAAGAGTATTCGTGGTTGTAGGTTTTGGATTTTCATTACTTTGAATATTTCTTGCCAGTCCCTTCTTGCCTGCAGGGTCTCCCTTGAGAAGTCAGCTGATAGTCTAATTGGGACCCCTTTGTACATGATTCTTTTCTTCTCTCTTGCTGCTTTTAAGATTCTCTCTTTATCTTTAACTTTTGACATTTTGATTATAATGTGTCTTGGAGTGGTTCTCCCTGGGTCCAGTATTTTTGGAATTCTTTGTGCTTCCTGGGCCTGTAAGTCTATTTCCTTCCCCAAGTTTGGGAAGTTCTGCTTTATTATATTTTCACTTAATTTTTCAATTTCTAGTTCATCTTCTTCGCCCTCTGGCAAACCAATGATTCTTATGTTGGGCCTTTTATAGCTGTCCCAGAAGTTTCTGATCCTCTCATCATTTTCCTTGCTTCCCGTTTTTTCTCTCTGCACTGGTTTACTGTTTGTTCCTTCTTTGTGTTCTGGTTTGTTGATTTGAACTCTGGGTTTTATTTCCTTACCATCTGTCTCGTATGTGGTTTTGTTCCTTTCAGTATGAGTGTTTTTCGATTCTTTCTCATCTTTTTCCAGATCTTTTGTTAATTCCGTAAGCCACCTGATAACAATGGCCCTGAACTGAGCCTCTGACAGGTTTTTTATTTGTTCATCTGTCAGATTCTTCATCTGTTGCCTGGTGAGCTGCGCCACCGAGATTTCTATAGTTGTCTGCCTCATTTTGACAGATGCGTTTTGTTTTCTTGGGCCGGATATAGGGGGTGGTGCCTGTGTACTCGTCATGACCCAGCGACCGGCAGCAATCCGCATCCTTTTTCGCCGCGCTTTCGCCCTTTGTCATCACAACCCAGCGACCGGCGCCGTTCTGCAACCTTTCTCGCTGTGCTGTGGCGCTTTGTGTTGGGGGCGGGGGTCCAAGATGAATTCACAGAGTTATTCCGCTAGGAGACCGGGATCCGTTCTCCCGCCCTCTGGGCCTCACTGTTCAAGACGATGTGGTGGCTGCTTTCCCCAGCGTTGGGGTTGCAAGCTGCCGGGGTTCGACTACAGCTGGGATTGTTCTCCTTGCCGCTGTCCCTGGTGCGACCGCAAACAGCACCACCCACTTTCGCTCTTCCTACCTGCCCAAGGGGCACCGCTGGTTTATAACTTCATACGTTGGCCTTCCGTGTAGTTTTATTTTCTGGAATTTCTAGTTATCTTTTGTTTTGAAGTAGTTGTATTCCTCTCTAGTTGTAGAGGGAGACCGAGCGTGTCTGTCTAAGCCTCCATCTTGGCCGGAAGTCTGAGTAAATTCTTATTAGTACCAATGATATGGGTAAGAGAAGATGTGATTGCATACATAAAATGTAATGAGTATGTCGTGTGCGAGTAAATTTGTGATCATGTTCATTTGTGGGATTAAATGTGTAATAATCCTTATATAAGTGAAGTCTGAGTGCATATTTCAGTGAGTGAATGTGTATGTCCACATGTGATAGTAAATTTGTCATTTGAGTGAGTGAATTGTAAATTGCTAATGTGACTGTACGCATGAGAATGTGAATATATATGAGGATGTACATTTATGCATAAAAGTGTGATGTAACAATATTTGTATATTGAGGTAAATATTTATGTATTCGTGTGTATGTATAAATTTCTGAGAATGTGTTTGCATGATATCATGTTGGCTTAAGTACATTATGTATCATGTTTATTTCAGCTTGTTAGCATATGAGTATACTGTGTAAGGGAAACGTGAAAATTCGAATGTAATACATGTGAGTGTATATATATGTAAGTGAAACTTTGAGTTTCATGTATAGTGTGGGTATATTTGTGTGTGAGTGAATATTCTTCCTGTTTGTGAGCATGTTATATGAACATGTAAATGGAGGGATAAATCAAGAATCTGAGTATATATATTTGTGTTCCTGTGTCAATTTGTGAGCATGTTGATGTGACTGAGTAAACGTGATTCAGTGTGTGTATGGTGAGTGTATTTCAGTGTACCTACATATATGTATAAAATTTTGAGCATGTTTGTGTGAGTACTTGTATGATTGTGTTTAGTGATTATTTGAATGTTTCAGTATGTTTATGTATGTGAGAATGTATGACAATTTATATGCGAGTTGGTTTATGGGTAAGAGTGTTGTATTGTGTGTTAATTTTTTATTAAGTAGGCCTTTTCTGTGCTCATCTGTGTGAGTGACTTGGAGCACTTGCATGTATGTAAATAGGTTAATGTGTAGTGACTGTTTTTATGTCATCTTGTTAATGTGTGATTGAATCTAAATAAGGCAATGTGTGAGTACACATGCATGTATATGAGTGGATGTATGGATCTTATGCATGGAACTGAATGTGTGAGCTTCTTGATGAGTAAAAAGATGCTCATGTGACAGTGACTATGTGAATGTGTCACTGTTAATGACAATTTGCATGAGTAAGTGAATGTGTGAGTGTGTGTGGGTAACAGTAACAAATGTGTCTTGTGAGTTAATTTGTGACTCTAATCATGTATGTACAAATAGGTGATAATGCTGATGTGAATAAATGAGGTGTGGGCATGTTTGTGTATATGAGTGACTGTATGTGCATGAGGATATACAAGGGACCCTTAAAAACTCAGAATTTATGCATAACAATGTGTATTCTTACATGTTTAAACTTCAATTACCTTCAAAGCACTCTCTATTTGATGGAATACACCTATCAAGACATCTTTTTTACTTCTCAAAACAGTTTTTGAACTCATTGATTTTGATGCCTTTTAGTGCCTCTGTCATTTTTTTGTTTGTTTGTTTCACCTCTTCCACATTGGCAAAATGTTTCCCTTTGAGGACACTTTTTCATCTAAAGAAACAAACAAAAAAAGCCCCTCAAGGAAAAATTGGGTGAATAGGGAGGGTGGGGAATGGAGGTCATGCTGTTTTGGGTCAAAAACTGCTGAACCCTCTGTGTGGTGTGGGCAGGTGCATTCATAAATCAACCACCATGAAATGGGAAAATGCATTGAAAGAGTTCAAAAAAAAATTACTGAGGGGAGTAAGATGGCTGAGGAGTGAGGGGAGACTGTGCTTTCAGGCTCCCGAGACCTGTCTGCAGTTTGGGCTAATTGCAGAAAGATCTCAGTGAGCAGCTGGACACTGGCAGGAGTCGAGCCATGGCACTGCTGGATTAGAGAAAATCCATTTGGGAACAACCTGTTTAGTGAGGATAGCAGAGGAAAAGGGGACAAAACGGGATTCCTGACTGGGGTGGCTGCCCAAGCTGCGGCTGAAAGTACACAAAGGCTTTTTGGCGACCACAGGCTACCCCAGAGAGGAGTCGGGAGGAGAGCGGATCTCTGCCCGCTGGCACAGACAGGACTCGACCCAGTGGCATTGGCGCTGAAGGACAGGAGACAGCGTGCTGCTGGGAAAGTGAGAACATAATTCTCCTTTATATTTTTCTCTAGTGGACAGTGGAGAGGGGAGGAAAGTTTGGGGGTGGTAGGCTGTTCTTGAGAAGTGCAGGCACAGAGACGCTCATCCACTCCCCAACCCTACCCTTGGGTCACGGGGGCGCGCATAGGGAAGTGCTCTCATTCACTGGCCCAGGTGTGCGGGGCCATGAGTCCAGGTGCCCTTCCGACACTCCCCAACAGACATAAGATCAGTGTCCCAACGGGCACAGGTAAGGCCCACTGAACACGCAGCGGACCGTGCACAGACACCCCTAGCCAGCTCCAGTGGGCGCCGGGCCCCAGGCCAGAAAGCAGACCACTAGCTCAGGCTCTGTTCGTGCCCACCCAGACGGGTGAGGGAAGGCGGGCAGCTGCGGCGCCAGAACAGTGGGCAGCAGCGACTCACAGACATTCACTTCCACTGTGCACAAGTGTACTGGGCCCCGCTTTAAGAGATGAGAGACCAACTCCCAGAACTCGGCTCAGCGGGACTAAGGGCACAGGCAAGTGAGCGTGAAAACACCTCAGCCCTGCGACAATAGGCGCCAATCGAGGGGCAAGCTCTCGGGCCGCCCCGCCCTTGCAGGGGCGCGCTTGCAAGGACACCTCAGCTGGCTCCAGCCGGCAGCAAGGGAGCGTGTCGTGCTGGCAACCTCAGGAGCACACCATTGCTGCAAGAAACAAGAACCTCTGAACCACCACACTAGACCAGCTTCGGATGCAGAAAAAGAAGACGACACACCAAGGCTGAACTGAGTAAAAACATTCCTTGTTTTAAATTATTCTCTCTTTCTTCTTTCCTTCCTTCTTTCTTTCTCCTTTTCTTTCTTCTTTTTTCTTGTTTTTTTTTTCGTATTTTTTTCTTTTTTCTTTCTTTTCTTTCTTTCTTTCTTTCTTCTTTTTTCTTGTTGTTGTTTTTTTTTCTCCTTCCAAAAAAAGAAAGGAGAGAGGAGGAGAGGAGAGGAGAGGAGGGGAAGAAAAAAGGAAAAGAAAAACAAACTATACCTCTAATGTGTTGCATATAACCTCTCCTTCTCATCCTTTCTCTTTAATCATTGTTTATTTGTTTGTGTGTCTAGTTTATCCCCTCGATCACTCTAAATAATAGAATATAATTACTATATAAACCCAATACAATACAATCCCACTTTCTTACTACATTATGCATTTTTCCATCCTTTGCTTCTATTTTTATTAAAATACAATGTAAATATTACCTACTGGCTTGCATAGTCTCAACTATTATTAATCTATCACCCCCTCTATCAAAAATTATATTTTTCCTCCCTAAAAACAACTCTTATCTATTCTTCTTATAGTATAAAAGCTCTAATCTCTTTACATTTGTATTAATACGGGCTTGTTGGCTGACGATAGCGGGAGAGAGGGTGGGGGATATTTTTTGAGGGTGTGGGTCTCCTGCCTGAGCTGTGTGTTTATGTTTTTAACAGCATCTCCACAAAAGAACTCAAGACAAGGTGGATAGAGTGACTCTCAATCAACTAGCCAGAAGGAAGATCCTACTAAAGAACGCCTGAAATATAACCAGACAGCATAAACAAACAACATAAAGGGTAACCCAACAACATCAGGCTCAGGATATCAAAGAGACTGCACCACTGAAACCCCCAGATCTCCCAAGAAGAATCTCACACCACAAAGGAGGGAAGTCAAAGCAGATCATCCCCCCCAAAAAAAACCCAAATAAATAAATAAATAAATAAAAACAAGAAGAATCCGACACGGTAAGACGCAAAAATAATGCCTCAATGAAAAGAAAAGAGGAATCCTCAGAAAGAGAGATAGATGAAAGAGACATAGCCAAATGTCAGACATGGAATTCAAAACAATGGTGGTAAAGAATCTCAATATACTCAACATCCTCAAAAACAACTATGACAACCTCCAAGGAAGTTACCAACAGCTCCAAGAAAATTACAGGGAACTTGCAGAGAACTACACCAGCATAAAAAAAGACATAGAAATTGTTAACAAGAATCAGGAAGAATTGAAGAATTCAATCTCTGAACTGAAAAACACAGTAGAATCAGTCAAAAGCAGACTAAAAGAAGCAGAGGATCGGATTAGTGAGTTGGAAGATAATGTAGAGAAAAACTCCCAGACAATACAGCAAAATGAAAAAAGATTGAAAAAATATGAACAACATGTAAGGGAATTACAGGATAGCATGATAAGAAATAATATCAGGATCATCGGAATTAGGGAAAAGAAAAGGAGCATGGAATTGAAAAACTGATAGGAGAAATAGTGACAGAAATTTTTCCAAACATGATGAGAGAAAAAGTTATACAAGTTCAGGAAGCATAGAGAGTTCCAATGAAGAGGAACCCCCAAATACCCACTCCAAGGCACATCATAATTAAAATGGCAACATTTCAAGACTAAGAGAGAATCCTAAAGCAGCAAGAGAAAAACAGCGAATAGCATACAAGGGAGCTCGGATAAGGCTATCAACTGATTTCTCAACAGAAACATTACAAGCCAGAAGGAAATGGTTAGAAATATTTCAAGCAATGAAAAGCAAAGGCCTACAACCAAGAATACTCTACCCAGCAAGGCTCTCATTCAAAATAGAAGGTGAAATAAGGAGTTTCTCAGACAAAGGAAGACTAAAAGAATACATCTCCACCAAACCAGCATTGCAAGAGATGCTAAAGGGAGTGTTCTAAGAAAAAGGAAAACAGAAAAAAAAAAAAAAGAGGAGAGGAACAGAGGTACAACGGGAAATGAATAAATACATGACAATAATAACCTTAAATGTAAATGGATTAAATGCTCCCATTAAAAGACATAGGGTAACGGAATGGATAAGAAAACAGGACCCACATATTTGCTGTTTACAAGAAACACACCTCAAAACAAAAGATTTACACAGACTGAAAGTAAAGGGATATAAAAAAATATTCCAAGCAAACGGACCTGAAAAAAAAGCCGTGGTAGCAGTCCTCATATCAGACAAAATGGATTTCAAAGCAAGGGTAATAAAAAGAGATAAAGAAGGACATTTCATAATACCTAAAAGGAAAAATCCATCAAGAAGATATGACATTGATAAACATATATGCATCCAACATAGGAGCACCCAAATACATAACGCAAATACTAGAAGACCACAAGAAGGATATCAACAACAACACACTCATAGTAGGGGACTTCAACACTCCATTATCAACAATAGACAGATCATCGAAGCAAAGAAACACCAAGGATATACAGGCATTGAACAACACACTAAACCACATGGACCTAACTGATATATATAGAACTTTCCACTCCAAAGAAGCAAAATATACATTCTTTTCAAATGCACATGGGGCATTTTCAAACATAGACCACATGATAGGACACAAAACAAGCCTCAAAAAATTCATGAAAATTGAAATCATATCAAGCATCTTTTCAGACCACAATGCCTTGAAACTAGAAATCAACCGCAGAGAAAAAAATCAAAGACACCCAAACTCATGGAGATTGTATAACATGCTATTTAATTAATGGATTAACAAAGACAACAAAAAAGAAATCAAGAAATATCTAGAAACTAATGATAATGAGCACACAACAGCCCAAAACCTGTGGGACACAGCAAAAGCAGTCTTGAGAGGGAAGTTCATAGCAATACAGGCCTATCTGAAAAGGATAGAAGAATCTCAAATAAAAAATCTAACCATAAAGCTACAGGAACATGAACAGCAACAACAAACAAAGCCTGGGGCAAGAAGAAGGAACGAAATCGTCAAGAACAGAGCAAAACTAAATGACATAGAGACTAAACAAACAATTCAAAAGATCATAAAAACTAGGAGCTGGTTCTTCGAAAAGAAAAACAAAATTGACAAGCCTCTAGCCAGTCTAATCAAGAAAAAAGGAGACAAGACCCAAATAAACAAAATCAGAAATGAAAGAGGAGAAATCATGACTGATACCACAGAAATACAAACGATAGTTAGACATTACTACAGACAACTGTATGGCAAGAAATTTGACAATCTAGAAGAAATGGACAAATTTCTAGAAACATACAACCTTCCAAAACTGAATCAAGAAGAAGTAGAAAGTGTCAACAGACCAATGACAAAGAAGGAAATTGAAACGGTAATCCAAAATCTCCCTGCACACAAAAGCTCTGGACCGGATGGCTTCACAGGCGAATTCTACAAAACATTCAGGGAAGAACTAACTGCTATCCTCCTCAAACTGTTCCGAACAATCCAAGAAGAGGGGAAAATCCCAAACACTTTCCATGAAGCCAGTATTATCCTAATCCCAAAATCAGGTCAAGACACAACAAAGAAAGGAAACTACAGGCCAATATCACTGATGAACATCGATGCTAAAATCCTCAATAAAATTTTGGCAAACAGGATCCAGCAATACATCAAAAAGATCATACATCATGATCAAGTGGGCTTCATTCCAGGGATGCAAGGATGGTTTAATATTCGCAAATCAATAAATATAATACATCACCTAAACAAAATGAAAGACAAAAATCACATGATCATATCAATAGATGTTGAAAAAGCATTTGATAAAGTACAACACCATTTATGATGAAAACACTCAGGAAAATGGGAATAGAGTGAGCATACCTTAACATCATTAAGGCTATATATGAGAAGTCTGAGGCCAACATCATACTCAATGGACAAAAACTAAAAGCATTCCCCTTGAATTCAGTAACTAGACAAGGTTTCCCACTCTCTCCACTCCAATTCAACATAGTGTTGGAATTCCTAGCCACAGCAATCAGACAAGAAAAAGAAATAAAAGGCATCCAAATTGGGAAAGAGGAAGTAAAACTATCATTATATGCAGATGACATGATAGTATACCTAGAAAATCTTATAAACTTCACTAAAAGACTACTCGATATAATAAGTGAATTTGGCAAAATAGCAGGGTACAAAATAAATATACAGAAATCTAAGGCATTTCTGCACACCAACAATAAAATATCAGAGACGGAGACAAAAACCGAAATACCATTTACTATAGCAACAAGAAAAATAAAGTACCTAGGAGTAAACTTAACCAAAGAGATAAAAGACCTGTACTCTGAAAATTTCATAACATTGAAGAAAGAAATTAAGGAAGTTACAAATAAATGGAGGCAAATACCATGTTCTTGGATGGGAAGAATCAACATCATCAAAATGGCCATACTACCCAAAGCAATTTACAGATTCAATGCAATCCCTATTAAAATACCAATGACATATTTCACAGACCAGAACAAATACCCCAAAAATTTATATGGAACCAAAAAAGACCCTGAATAGCAAAAGCAGTCTTGAGACAGAAGAACACAGCAGGAGGAATCACAACACCAGATATCAAACAATACTACAAAGCCACTGTGATCAAAACAGTCTGATCCTGGCATAAGAACAGACATATAGATAAGTAGAATAGAATAGAGAGTCCAGAAATAAACCCAGGCCTCTATGGTCAACTAATATTTGATAAAGGAGGAAGGAACATAAAATGGAGTGAGAAGAGCCTCTTTAACAAATGGTGCTGGGAGAACTGCATAGGGACCTCCAAAAAAATGAAACTAGACCACCAACTTACACCACACACGAGAATGAACTCAAGATGGATCAAAGACTTAAATGTAAGCCATGACACCATAAAATTCCTAGAGGAAAACATAGGCAAGAAAATATTAGATATCTCACATAATAATTTTTTCACAGATACATCTCCTAAAGCAAGAGAAATAAAGGAAAAAATAAATAAATGGGATTACATCAAACTAAAGTGTTTCTGCTCAGCAAAAGAAAACATCAGTCCACGATCCTTCCCCATGTGGGAAGGCCACCCTCCCCTCCACACCCCCACTCTTATTAGGGTTTTCTGGACCCAAGGGTAGGTAGGACGACGACCATGTCCAGCTTGAAGCAGCTAGAGGAGCTTGAGACCTTCGCCCATTGTCCTTTACAAGATTACAAAGGGTCCTAATATTTGAGAGGGGGGGGATAGTTAATTTTTACGAACCAGGGGTATGGACTTGGGGGGGATTGCTGGGGGAGGGGGGTGCTGGGGGGAGGGGAACAAGGGGGAGAAAATTGGAACTGTTGTAACAATATAATCAATAAAAAACATTAAAAAAAAAAAAAAAGAAAACATCAGCAAGATGGAAAGGAAACCAACCATATGGGAAAACATATTTGCCAATGACATCACAGACAGGGGACTGATTTCCAAAATATACAAAGAGCTTATATGACTCAACATCAAGAAAACAAACAACCCAATTAAAAAATTGGCAAAGGACCTGAACAAACATTTCTCTGAAGAAGACATACAGAAGGTCCATAGGCACATGAAAAAATGCTCAACATCATTAGCCATAAGGGAGATGCAAATAAAAACCACAATGAGATACCATTTTACACCAGTCAGAATGGCCATCATCAACAACTCAACAAACAAGTGCTGGCGAGGATGTGGAGAAACAAGAACCCTACTGCACTGTTGGTGGGAATGCAGACTGGTGAAGCCACTATGGAAAACAGTATGGAATTACCTCAAAAGATTAAAAATGGAACTGCCTTTTGAACCACAAACTCCACTACTAGGATTATACCCGAAGAATCTTGAAACACCAATTCAAAAGAAGTTATGCACCCCTATGTTCATTGCAGCACTGTTTACAATAGCTAAGTGCTGGAAACAACCTAAGTGCCCATCTGTAGATGAGTGGATTCTAAAACTGTGGTACATTTACACAATGGAATACTATGTAGCAGAAATAAAGAAGAAACTCCTGCCATTTGCGACAACATGGATGGAACTAGAGAGAATTATGCTTAGTGAAATAAGGCAGGCAAAGAAAGAAAAATACCATATGATATCACCTAATACAGGAAGCTAAAGAACAACATAAACAAACGAACTAAATAGGACAAAGAGCAGAATAGCAGTCAATAGGAGGGAAGGGAGAGGGAAAGAAGGGGGATAAGTAAGGGAAGGGTTTAGTCAAAGAACCTGTATAAGTGACACATGGACATGGACAACGGGGAGGGATATGATTGCGGAAGAGGGAGTGGGTTGGGGGGGAGATAAATGGGGGAAAATGGGACAACTGTAATTCAAAAAATAAAAATAAAAAAAATAAAAATGAAAAAAAAGATTGATAGAGTAAAAAAAATAAGTTACTGAAGCCAAATACAGGCTCTCACAACAATGCCAGCTGTTACACTGATACAGATGAGTTTCTAGAGCACTCACCTAGTTGTGGAAGCCTGTACCACAAGAAGGCCATCCTCTAAAAGATAATTCTAGTTTTGGGGGGTAACCCTCATAAATGTATGTACCTCTATGTGAATTATTAAATTTGTCAATATATATGTGTTTTAGTAAATGAACTGTTACTGTGAGTGAACATGAGTCCGCCTGTATATGATCATATGTATGGATGATAGTGCATTCATGTAACATAATGTGTGTTATGTTCATTTTTTTTATCTTGTTACCGGGTGAGTATACTTACTTAGTGATTGGTGAGCATTGTATTAGTGTGTACTTGAATCTATCTATGTATGACTGAATGTCTAAATTACTTGGTAAGAATGAATATCTCTGTTTTTGAGTGTCTGTGAGCATGTTCTTGAGATTTTGTTAATGTGTTGGTGAAAGTGAATTAATAAATGGAAACATCTGAGTGTATAAACAGGATTGGGAAAAATAGGTTTACAGTTGTTCATATGGAAAATAATGGAAAAATAATAATAGAAGAATAAACTCTGTTCTATGTACTCACAACTGTAAACTTAATTTTGCCCCACTCTGTATGTGTGTCCCTGTCAGAGAATTTGTGAGCATGTTTATATTATGTTTGATTGAATATTTGAGCATGTTTTGGTGAGAGAATAAATGCATCAATTTTCACGTGTCCATGTCCATATACCTGTATATATGTGAGTGAATGTGTGAGCACATTTAAGTGACAGTGATGTGTTGTTAGTGAATAAATATTAGTGTATGTATATGGGTAAGCATCTCTTGTGTGACAATGTGTGTGTGAGCCTGTGGGTGGCTAGTAATATTTTATTGAGTAAATATCTGTGTTTAAATTGAATATCTGTGTTTGGACATATGTATGAGGGCTTTCTTAAGTGCATGCATGCATATCATTATATTCATGTCGAATGAATGTTTGTGACCTTGTTAGTGTGTGAATATACTCGTATTTCAGTAAGGTGATTTGTGAGTTTGTGCATGATAGAATGTGTTTTTATGTGTTGAGTATATCTGATCTTCTTGGAGAGTGGAAGCATCTTCATATGCAAGTGAATATGTAATCATATTTATTTGTGACTATGATAATTTTCATGATTAGTGAATTTGTTATTGTGTGTAAACATAATGAGTGTGTTTGTTTTGAGTGATTTTGTGATCCTGTTAACATGCATGTATCATGCTCAAATGACTGGGGTGTGAGCAAGTTTGTTTCACTGAGAGAGTATGTGAGTATGTCTATGTGTAGGGGTGATTTAGTGAGTGTGTATTTTGAGTGAATGAATTGTGTCAATATGAGTGAATGTATGTGTTCATATTTGTGGGCATCTCCATTCATGAGAATAAACATGTGAACTTGTATATGTGAGAGTTTACTACTGTGACAATATTTGACTGTTGAAGTAAATGTTTGTGTGTTCAACTGTATATCTGAAATTTGTGCGTGTATGTATGAATGTTAGTATGTTTATTTGAGGCAGTGAATATGTACTGGTTCTATTCGTGTGAGCTTAACTTGTGAAAAATCTTGTGTGAGTGTACCGTAACCATGTGACTGGGAGTGCATGTGAGCTTGATTACATGTGAATAAATATTTGGACTTTGTGCTGGATGTGAGCATGTCTGTTTGTGAGTGTAGATATGAGATGACTAGTTATTTTGATTAAGTTAATATGCATGCGTAAATGAAGTGGTGTATAGAAGCTCTTGAATATATACATTTATGTCCCGATGGGAGTGAGTTTATGAATATGCTCATGTGAATTTTTAAGCATGTTTGACTGCGTGAGCTTTTTAATATGTTACATTTAAATAAGTGAATGTATATATGAATTTATCTGAGTGTATCCTTATGTATGAGTGAAGGTGTAAGCTTTATGGTTAGTGTAAGCATATTTCGCAGTGAATATGTGAGCATGCTTGTTTGTGAGTGTGTTAATATGTGCATGTGAGTTACTATGTGAGTGGTTTACATGTGAGCATACTTGAATGTGTGCATGAAATTGTGGCCATCTCAATTTCAGTGAATGAATATGTTAGCAAGTTTGTGTGAGTCAATGAATGTTTAAGCATATTTTTTAAATATATTTTTAAATTATTTTATTTTATTTATTTGTTTTTAGAGATCAGGGAAAGGAGAAAGAGAGGGAGAGAAACATCAAAGTGTGGTTGCCTCTCATGCGCCCCCAACTGGGGACCTGGCGGGCAACCTAGGCATGTGCCCTGACTGGAAATCGAACCAGCAACACTTGGTTTGTAGGCCGACGCTCAATCCACTGAGCCACACCATCCTGGGCTTGTTTAAGCATATTTGAGTATGTAAATGTGTGGGCATGTGAATTTAAGTGTACTTGAGTATGTCTGTATGAGAGTAAATTTGTGAGCATGTTGGTTTAAGTTAATATGTTTAATGTTATTCAGTGAATTTTAGTGTGTGCATTTATTTTTTTCTCAGTGAATTTTCTAATGTGTCATGTGAAGAATATACTGTAGATGTGAGTGAATAGTGACCATATTTGTATACATGAGCACATTCATGTGTGAACTGAACAAATGATTTAATGTGACTGTGTCTATGTGTGGGAAGGAATTTGCAACCACGATTGTTCATGTGATTGAATGTACATGTGAGAATGTGAACATCTTAAGAATGAAAATGTACACGCATGAAAATAAATGTAGAAGTAACATAAAGTAGATGAGGTATATGTGGTGTGTGGATGAATGTATAAGCACGTTAATTTGAGTATATTTGTGTGTTTGAATGAATGTGTGCGTGTTTATGAATGAGAGTAAATCTGTGGTCATGTTTATGTGAGAAATTTGTAACTGTGTGGGTATATGTGAACATGAATGTGTTTGAGGGTGTGTTTACGTGAGTTTGTTTGTATATTCATGTGTTTGAGTGAGTTTGTGAGCATGTGCATGATGTAAGCATATTCATCTCTAAATGAATATATAACTATGTTAATTTGTGTGAGCTCATTCATGTGTGAACACCTTTCTGTGAGTGAATGCCTGAGTATGTGTATATGATTGTGTCTTTGTGTGAATGTTGATCAGATACATGAGTGTGTTAATGAGGTATACATGTGAGTTTGAGAGTAGGTTCATCTTATGTATATGTAAACATGTTCACATTTGTGCAAAAGTGATCGTGTGAATATATACATGTGAATATGGTCGTGTGTTTCAATGATTGTATAAGCATATACATGTGTGTTCAGATGTGAATGTGAGTGAATTGTGCTTTTTATTTGTACTTTTGTGTGTTTGTTTTGAATTACTGTGCAAATGGTTTGTCAGTAAATGCATAAGCATATCTATATGAGCGCATATTAAAATATATGTTTGAGTAAATATAGAAGCATGTGTGTGAATTAATGTATATAAAAACATGTTTCTGTGTATGGACACATTAATATGTATGTTCATTTGTGTGAATGAAAGTGAACATGTTTGTGTGTGACTATATATGTATTATTTTGTGTGTCAGTGTGTGTGTATTCATGTGTGTTTATGTGTAAATGTAAGTAATGTGAGTGTGTATGTGAATTTGTATTAGATTTTATGAGTAAATAGGATCCTGTCTCTGTGTGAATGTGTACATGGGATAGTTTACTAGTGTGACAATATTTGACTGTTGAAGTAAATGTTTGTGTGTTCAAGTATATGTCTGAAATTTGTGAGCATATGCATGAATGTTAGTATGTTCATGTTTATGTGTTTTTTGGGGTGTATTAATGTTAATATATATGCATATATGTAAATGAACTTGTCAGCTGTATAAATATGTAAAGTTGTTCATGTGTGTAAGCTGGTTTATGCATGAGTGATACATAAATGTATGTGAGCATGTTCCTATTTTTTAATAAATGTGAGGAGAGCATGCTTGTATGTGAATGTCTGTGAGTGAATGTTGAGTGTTAGAGCCTGTAAGTGTGCAATCATGTCCATGTGTGAGTAAATGCATAAGAATATGTATGTGTTGACATGCGAATGTGAGTGAGCGTGTACACTTTTTAGTGAAATAATGTGTTAGTAAGTTTTTGTGTCTTGAAATGTTAATGTTTAAGTATGTTCACATATAAGTGAGTGTCTGAGCATGATCACATGTGAGCCTGAACATATATGGATGAAAGTATGAACATGTTTGTATTTTGAGCATGTTAATGTGCAAGTATGAATAAAATTTTGTGTATAAATAAATTTAAGTGTGTTCATTGACATCTGCATTGTGAGCATGTGTATGTGAGCATGTTGATTGTATAAATTAATGCATAAGCAAGTTGGTGTGCATGAAAATGTTGAAATATGAGTAAGTATTTTTCTGTGTAACATTAAATGTGTAAGCAAGCTCATGTATGTGAGCAAAATAATGTAGAATTTTAAGTGAAAATGTAAGTGTATGTGAGAATCCATATGTGTGATTAATTAGTGAGGAAGTTCATGTGAGTGAATGTTAATAAGTTTGTGTGAGCATGTTAATGTATTTTATTGCCATGAGTGTCTGAGCATGTTTATGTATGAATAAATATATGTGTGTTTATGTGAAAATTTTTCTTTGTGTGAGTAAATTCATGAGGTTTTTGTTTGTATGAGCATGTTAAAATGTGAATATGTTCATTAAGTGAATGTGTGAATGTGGATACATGTATACAAGGACATGTAAGTATATGTGTGATCATATTAAAATGTATTACTGTGTGTTAAACTGCGTTCATGTATGTAACTAATATATGGTTACACCCATGTGTGAATTAACATGTGAACATGTTCATGAGTGAGTGAATGCAGGAGTAGCTTTGTGTGTGTCAGCATTTTCACATGGTAAAAATGTTAATATCTTTAGTTTGAACAAATGAGTATGCTCATGTGTGAGTAAATGTGCAAATATATTCCTATGTATAGTTGAATGTGTGAGTGTGTTCATGTTGTAGTGCCTGGATCTATATCTATAACTGTGAATGAATCTGTGATTTAATGAGTGAATTTGTGTGTGCGAGAATATATTAGTGTATTCATGTTTGTGAGAGAATGTGTGAGTGTACATGAACATGTTTGTGTGCAAGTGACTGTATGAGTTTGTGAGTGTATGTCATTATGTCTTTGTGTGAGTATGTTTTTGTGTGTGACTGAGTTAATATGCATATACATGTGAGCATGTTTAATTGTGTAAGTTTGTAGATTTTCATGTGTGGACTTTTTCATGTGTGAGTGATTTGTGAGTGTATATGTGTGTAAGCACATGTGTTTTAGTTAATATACAGGTATATCCATGTGTATAAGCATGTTCATGCATGAGTGTGAGTCTGTATGTTAATATACCATTATATACACATGTGCAAGCATGTCAATGTTAAAAAGTAAGAACATGTGCAATTACATTCATGAGTAAATGTGTCAATATACGAGTGTGTTTGTGTGAGTGAATCTGTCAGAATGCTTGTGTATGTTATAGATTTAATGTGTAAGTATAATTGAATATGTTTGAGTGTGTTTCTTCCTCCTGGGGCTTTTTTTCAGGCCCCCATGTCCACTGGCAAGATTCAAATATGATTATGGATTTAAAAGCACTAAATACTAAACTGTAAAGTGCTGTGAATGTGTACCATTTTATTCTCTATTATGCCTATAATCAGCTCTGCAGGAATGCCATATTATCCTCTGTGTATTACATCACACTGCTGCTATGGGAACATGTGTGGCCCTCCTGATGCAGCCTGCTGCCTTCACTGTGGGCTGAATGTCCAGAAGCTGAACTGAAAAGAGGGAAAAGTGTTACTCCAATCCCAAAGTGTCAGAAAACAAATTGTGATTAGGAGTAATTCTCTGAATAACAACTGAGATATAAGTGGGCTTCTGTGTTAGGGTATAGCCCTAACTCAAGTATTCAGGGCTATTATGAACAAGCCCCAGCAAAGGGTTATGTGGTGATAGAGACTTCTATAAACACAATTCTTTATTACAGCCTTTTGGGATCCCCAATAGCTTTAGAGGATGGAAGCTGCATTAGGCAGTTAACAACATCTAACAAGACAAGGCAGCCAGGGTCCCCCACCAATCCCATGGTCATACTTCTCATTCTAGACCATTAAGTGCCACTCATGCAATTATATCCTTTTTGGTGGAATTCTAGAAACAATTAAAGGCCAGCACAAAGCTTTTTCCAAAGGCCCCCAGTTGAAAGATCAAGTGGGAGCTAGAATTCAGTCACCAAGCCATGTGTCCTGGCACAGAGAATCAGCCCAAAAGAAGGAAATGTTTTTTCTAATTTTTCTATTCAGAGAGGTCATATTATGTACTAGCAGTGATCAGTATAAGAACTTAGTTAAAGTATTCCCACACCTCTAAAAAGACAACTGAAAAAGAAGTGTTATAGACTGCATGTATGTATCCCCTGCAAATTTATATTTTGAAGGCTTAATCCCCAATGTAATGGTATTTGGAGGTGGGGATTTGGGAAGGTAATTAGGCTTAAATGAGGTCATGAGAGTGGGCTCCCATGATGGGATTAGTGCCCTTATAAGAAGAGAAAAAAACACCAGAACTCACTCTTCACTGTGTAAGCACACAGCATGAAGGTAGCTATATACAAACCAGGAAAAGAGCTCTCATGAAGAACCAAGTTGATGGAGACCCATTTCACTACATTGTGGCACTGTATGTGGAGAAGGGGTCTAAGAGGGAACAGTACTCCACACTTTCCCCTTTTCCAGGCACTTCTCCCCCTTCCTGTACTAAACAAGCTCACCAGCGCTGATGAATACCTAAGGCTCCACCCCTCACAACATAACAGGTGTGATAGCTCTACCTAAGTCACAGAGACAAACACAGAAAGCCATCAAGATGAGGAGACAGATAAGTATGGCCCAAAAGGTGGGAGCAGAGATTAAAATTCCAGTGGGAGAACTGAGTAATAAGGAGATAGTCAACCTAGCAGATGAAGAGATAGCCAATTTAGATGCACAGTTTAAAGTATTGGTGATAAAGATATTCATGGACTTGACGGAAAAGATTAAGCATGACAGGGCTGAAACGAAGGCTGTACTAAGTGAAATGAATTAAAATCCACACAAAACTAGTGGTAAAGGAAAGGAAACCAGGGTTCAAATCAACAAATTGGAACATAAGGAAGAAATAAATAGTCAACCAGTACAGAAGAAGAAAGCAATAATTGAAAAAAAAAAATGAGGAGAGGCTTAGAAACCTCTGGGATAATTTTAAATATGCCAACATCTGAATTATAGGGGTGCCAGAAGGAGAAGAGGAAGGGCAAGAAATTGAAAAATTATGTGAAAAATAATGAAGGAAAACTTCCCTAATTTGGAGAAGGAAATAGACATACAGTTTCAGGAAGCATATAGTCCCAAATAAATTAGACCCAGAGAGGACCACACCAAGACATATCATAACTAAAATGCTAAAGGTTAAGGGTAAAGAGAGAATCTTAAAAGCAGCAAGAGAAAAGAAGAGCATTATCTACAAAGGGGTATCTATGATACTACCAGCTGATTTCTCAAAAGAAACTTTGCAGGCAAGAAGGGACTGACAGGAAATATTCAAAGTGATGAAAGACAAGGACATACAACAAAAAATACTCTATCCAGCAAAGCTATCATTTAGAATGGAAGAGAAGATAAAGTCCTTCCCAGAGAAGGAAAAGCCAATGGAGTACATTATCACCACGCCATTATTATATGAAATGTTATAGGGACTTAAGAAAAAGAAGACCAAAACTATTAGAATTAAAATGGCAACAAAATCACAAGTATCAACAACAGAAGCTAAAAAATAAAAACAAAAACAAACTAAGCAGACAAACAGAGTGGGAACAGAATTATAGGTATGGGAAGCATGTGGAGGGGTGTCAGTTGGGAGGGAAAGTGGGGAGAAGGAGGAAAATGGTGCAGGAATTAAGCATACTGTAGGGTGCAGAATAGACAGGGGATGTTAAGAATAGTACAGGAAAGGGTAAAGTGAAAGAACTTATATGCATGACCCATGGGCATGAACTGAGAGAGGTGGGACTGCTGGAGGGAGGAGGGTGCTGGGCATAGGGAAGAAAAGGGAAAAGAAATTGGGACAACTGTAACAGCATAGTCAATAAAACATAGAACCAAAATGGACAACAGTAATTTTGGAATCCAATTCACCAGAAGTGTAAGAAATATATGTATGTGGTTGCCCCCAAGTCTATAATATTTGTTATAGTAGCCATAACTAAGACAAGAAGCCTCCAGATAAGGTGCCTAAATCCAATCTTTAGAGTTATTATCTCAGCCTTATGTTCCATCACTACCCTCCCCAACGACCTCAGGAAGGCAGGAAAAGTGGAAGTAACTACTACCTTCCTTCTTAAAAACTTTATTGCTCCAAATTCTCTACCTCCCTAGTATGTATCATAGATGTAATGTTCAAGAAACAGATGAATTAAGGAATAACAGTATCTTATTCATTTCTTTACTCCACAATATGGGGGTACTGGGCTGGGCGAAGCCCTCAGGAAGCTGCTTCACACAACACTGTGGCTCTCATTTCTCTTGTCCAGAGGGGAAGACCTCTGGTAGTTTTCCCTGGCTCTTCTTCCTCCTACTCTTCTCCCTTGCTCCTTCCTTCTCAAGGAAGAAATAAAACTCCTATTTGAACCTGAACAGGACAAAATTGCTAAGGCCTTTACTTGTGAACTTGTGGGGAAGGATAAAAAAGTAGGTTAAGCCCTGAAGTTCTCTCCAACTCAGACTTAAAGAGAATTAGTTCTGAGTCTAATAGAAGGTTTCATAGAGAGATTTAGAGGTCCCTAAACTCCGAAGCCCTTGACCCAATTTCCTGCTTGAAAAGAGAAATGGGTATGAGGGCAAGTAACTCTTATGGGGTAGGTATCACTGCCTGTATCCTGCTTGCCAGGATGACCTGACAGACCTGGAGTGGGCTTGGGCTCAACTTTCCTGTGGAGCAGGAGGTTATTTGAATGAGTTTTAAGTAGTTGACACATGAACTACTACTTATCCGTGGAAAGTGTTTTTCCTTCTTATCCTCATTATTCTTCTTTGCCCTCATCCCTCTTCTTCTCTGTCCCAGCTTTTCTATTCATCTCTCTCCAGCCCTCATTCTCCTGCTGTATTTTTTTCTTCAATTAAATGCAATTCAAAATGTAATCTTTACATTCATGCCTTAATTCTTGCAATCTCACTCTTCCAGAATCAAGTTGTAAATCTCTACCTAATTCTTCTTTTCTCCCACTGAAACATTCCCAGCAAGTTTAACCTTGCCTCCATGGCACCTGAAGGCTATTGACAGGTGCTAACCTTCCTCTTCTCCTGCTCCTGAGCTGAGCTTCCTCTCTAGAGCATTCTATGGTTGTTGACCAGGTAGGGTTGGACAAGCTACCTCCTAAGAGGAACACCTTGCACAACAGTGTTCTGCTTTGTTCTCTACTTCCATCATCCCTGCCACCCACTCCATTCAGAGTGCAACTGCTACAACTTCTGAACTCCCTCCCCCTCACATACACACACACCAGCCCCAGACTTAGAGCCTCCAGTGCTCCTTTCTGTCTAAAGAAGTCCTCAGTTGTTCTTGCACTTCCCCCTTCATCTACTATTTGGACAAATCAATCCAGGGACCAACCTTTTCTCAAATACCCTAGGTCTGCCTGCCAAAAAAAAAAAAATAGCTTAATGTAACCTGCCTTAGGTATCAGATATAAACAGATAAAAGTCTTATGAAAGATGGTGGTGACATACCTCTGAATTAATGCAGACTATCCATACCTGACAATTCCTAGAGATTGGCACTTGCTGCTGTTCCCTCCTTCTGGCCCTGGATGCCTGCTGAGATTGCTACATTGCCTTGAATCAGTGAGAGAATGTTCTTGGTGTACTTAAATGATTGTTGTTTAGCCTTCGCTGAGATACATAAGAACAAGAAAAGGAGGAAACAAGGTAGGTACACCCTTGACATCCACCAGTGTTTGGCCCAGTTGATCCGAACATTAGTATAATGCAAGGAAGAGCTGGTTGTGCTCTAACATGTGAATTCCCATATAGTATTCCCTCACTTATCATGGGTATTACATTCTAGACCCCCCCTGCGAAGTAGAAGCCTTACATTTATTCTACACACTTAAACCTATGTAACTTTAACAACATACGTATACAGTACCACAAAATCCTGCGATATAGTGAAAAATCCGCAATAAATAATTAAATATAATATTTTTAAAAATCCCGCAATACAGTGAGGCCGTGATAAGTGAACCACGACATAGAGAGGGACTACTGTGTACTCAACCCTCTCTCCTGCAAAAGCCTTGGCCTCCCTAGGGGACCCACCTAGATGAGGCACTGCTTTAATTGTAGAGCAGCAATTAAAAGCGCCTGTCTTCTGCCTTCTCTATTCCAGCTTCCCAGTCCCCAAGTACACACTCATCTTGTAACCTATGCACTACACTTTATGCCCTCACATTCTTCAGAGAGCAATGGAGCAAAAGGAAATTAACAGTCAACTGACCCACCTACAAAGATCAGGGCCCAGGGCTATGGTTTTGATTTTTAATGTGTCTTCAAGGCCAAAAATGGGGGTACTATGTATCTACCCTCAGGTGCAAAATCCTCACAGTTGTGAGCTATTTAAAGTTGAGCCACTGAGTGGTCAGAAGAGCTCTATTCATTTGCACAAATGTCAACCATTATCCATAATTAATCCTTTAGAGTTGGTATCTAGTTAAAACTTCTGTAAAATCTCTATTTAATATACCTTTCTTTTTTCTTTCATTTATTTAGGTTTCCTGGGCATACCCTGGGTCATAGAATATTACTTCTGTGGACTCAGGATAGGATTCCTGTCTCTTAAAGCTGTATGGTCCAGGCTAATTTTTCTTTCCAAGGGGAAGGCTTGGAAAAAATCCAGAAAGAGGTTGGTTTATTGGTTTCCTAGAGGTTTGTGCTTCAGTTTCCTTTCCATTTATTATTTCTGCTCTACAAATTTGAACACTATGCTAAAAAGTCTGGATTTTATTTGACAGTTAAATAAAGCCATCAATAGTTCCTGAAGTAATAAGACTGAATTTATAAAGATCACACTGACTTCAGTGTGTTAAATGAACTGAAAGGGCCATCACTGGCATTAGGGAGAACAGAGTTTGGAAAGTTGTTGCAGCAATTCAGCAGCAAAATTCCCAAGGCCTGATCTTGGGGGAACATGATCAGTGGAGGAATAAAAACAGAGTTAGGATGTTTTCTGGACATATAGCCAATAAAACTTGGTGGGAGTTGAAGGCTTGGGAGACAGTGGCGAAGACCTGGGCCTGGGTAGGTGAAGTAGACTGTACAGAGATCATTTGCTCAGTTTTGAACAAACTGAATAGAGTGAGTGACTAGAGTACACATAATGTGTGCTCAAGTGTCCTCCTCATAGAGCATGACAGATGGAGGAGAACATTCTAGCTTGGGAAACATCGTACCCTGTGGCTTGCACCCCTATTTCTGTGGGTAGTTCTCCCCTACTCACACCAGGGAGTACACTTCAGGTTTGGTGTCCTCACAAGAGAGTGTGGAGAGAGCAGAAGGCCTCTTGCAAATAAAGTCAGAAGGGTAGGAGAAACACCAGGGTGAAAGCAAAAGGCCTTTGGGTTGGGAGCACTCTCATGTTCCACTGTAGGTATCCACAGGTCAGGAAGGTGGGATCTGGAGAGGCAGAGGTGTAGATCCTAGGCAAGCTTACCCAGTGGGGCTGGCTTCCTGTGTCTCAGCTCTAGTCAACTTAACACAAAGACCTCAAGTGTCTAGAAGTGGCTTACCTCCAAAATTTGGGCTCAGATGTACATCATATCCCATTAGCACCCTGTCCAAAACCTTCTGAACCAATTTCACTCACAGTTTTTGCTGAAACAGAAGTTACTGATTAACAGTAATGCCGCCTTGTTTTCACAAAACAAATAGCAGATGTCAACTTTCAAACGTCCTTTCTTCTACAAACATGCAGACATGTATAATCATATATTTACATACTCTCCCCCCCACTCCGTCTCTCCACAGTGAATCAGCCAGAAGCACAGCAGTGAGGCAGACTCTTCCTCCCCACCCCGGTTTTTATTCAGGGTGGTGTATGAAGACTGAGTCCACGTTACAAGGTGAAAGGGTAGTGGACAGTATTCTGGTAAGTGACAAGGGGGAAGGCTAAGGCAGGTGGATGCGCTCAGAAAAATGCATTACTACAACCCCTTATAGAGTCCCATATTACAATCAGCATGGACACAGCTTTCGAGTTTAGTAGGAGGTCCTATTTCCAGGGCACCTGATTGCAGAGAAAAAGTGATCTTCCACCCTCAATGCACTACTGAGTTGAGCTTACCACTCTACATTCTCCAGCTCAAAGTCACATTTTGCCTACCGGGGCTGGGACGAGGCATTTTGTTATCAAATCCATGTCAACCTTGTTCTTGTATACCTCTGTCTTAGGACTGGGCATATGGCATATGATGCAGAGAGAGAACCTTGCTTATATAGCAGAAAGTTTTGACTCGCACCCAACAAAGCGATTTCAGATTCGTGGACCTCAGGACTATTTTCTCAAAGACATCCATTCTGCAAGCAGGCATTTCTCTCACTAATCATGTGCTTACATCCTGGAGATGATTCTTTATTTTAAAAAAATAATTTATTTATTTATTTGTTTGTTTGTTTATTTATTTTTAGAGAGGGGAAAGGAGAAAGAGAAGGAGAGAAACATCACTGTGTGGTTGCCTCTCACTCATGCCCCCAAATGGGGACCTAACGTGCAACCTAGTCATGTGCCCTGACTGGGAATCGAACCAGCGACATTTGGCTTGCAGGCTGACCTGGAGGTGATTCTTAGATGAGAACACGAAAATGCCAAGCCATAGTCCCACAGAGAGCTAGCTTTTTCAAAAGTTTTTGATGTGCTCACTCAAGGCACCTGAGACCTTCAGCAAGACATTTTCCACCCAGAGGAACTTGTGAATAAAAACAAGTCCTGACCTCCCTGTGACTCTTGGGTTTTCTAACACAGTGGTCAGGGAACATTAGTCCCTGCAAATCTGTGTGTGTTTGCCCACACTTGCATGTGTTTACTACCATAGTTTGATATGTGAAGTTATAGACATTGTGGAGCTGTCTGCCTGGAACCTTACCCAATTACCTTTGTGTTTCCCCCTGGGTACATATTCATTTCTGGCTTGCCTTTTAAAACTTATCCCTAGTTACCTTTAATAAGATTATATTTTGCAATATTGCAAAGTGTATGCATGAATTATTCCTGAATTAAAGCAATGCATTTCCTCTACACCTGTTTCTAACCACATGTTATCCATGTCCTCAGGATCTTGTGTCCACTGCAAATACATTCTTCCATGGGATCTGCACGCAAATGGATAACTAACATCTCTTCAGATATTCGCAGACCCCAACTTAAAAATAAACTTAGGTAAAAGCCTGTGTATTCTAAATTTTCACAAGAGTAAAGAGAAAAGTATATCTGTCTCAGGCCATATGTATATGCAGACATAGATTTCATTGTCTGGGCCCCAATGAAGCTGAATCAATAATTATATTTGTGACATCAAAAAGGGTAACCCAGGACTTCCGGCCAAGATGGAGGCATAGACAGACATGCTGCATCTCCCTCCACAACTAAGAAGGAATACAACTACCTCAAAACTAGAAACAACCAGAAGTTCCAGAAAATCAAACTGCATGGAAGTCCAGCAAACAAAAATATAAAGAAGAAACACTCATCCAGACAGGACACAAATATCTATTTGGCTGGTACTGAAGGTCATATTCACAAATGTTCTTGTTCATACAATGAGCAATACCTAGATACCTACAGAGGACATAAGTTTGGATCCTCTAATTGTGAATGTTGCCAACCCTGGAATCAAGTTCACAACTGTTCTCTTCACTAAACAAACAGATTGCCTTCTAATGGGAGACAGTGATGGACAGGTTGCTGTGTATGAACTAAGAAATATGCCCATTGCTTTGGATTCTGGCCGGAGAGATATGATAGATACTTTACTTGGACCCAGGTCAAACCAACCAGGATAATTCATCAATACTGATATCTTTTCTTGCTATTATTTTTTTAAAAGGAACAGTGTTTAATATCTAATAGTCTGATTCAGATGTAATAACCTGGAATTTTTATTTTAGAAAACAGTGTTTAATGTATAACCTCTGTTTAAATTTAATATAAATGTAATTAACTTTACTTCAGAGATATGTGATGAGATTTTTATCTAAGCTACTTTTAAGGGTGTTGTTGGGATTTTCTTAATTTTTGAAAAATACTTCTACTTTATTTCTTAATAATATTCCAGGTCATCTACATACTCATAAAATCTCTAAATATATTAGAAAATTTATTATTCCTTAGAAGAAAACTTGGAAATTATTAAAATAACTTAAAAATCTTTGTTAAGACAAAGTTCCATACACTTAAATCTTCTGCTTTCCAAGTTCTGTTTTCCATGGTATGTCAATTATCCAGGTGTTAGTATTTTGAGAATATTAGATTCTCATACTCAACTTTACATCAAATTTTATCCTCTTAGATCTAAGACCTGAGGCTACAGAATTTTATTAGATTATTTGACAAACAAAAGACATGACAGCAAATGTTCAAACTGCACTGTTTGACCAGAAGTTATCACACTCTCAATTCAGTGAGAAGAGGTAGTCTGGGACATATCAGGGCACCCTCCTCTGTACACCCAGAATCTGTTCTGGGTTATAAGCCCAAACTTAAGGGGGGCCCATAGAGAAAATAGAAAGTTCCTGATTTATACACGTAGTTTGCATCAGGGTGTACTTTTAATGGGTTCTAGGGCAAGCTTGTGGAAAGAGAAGTGGGAGTCAGTAACTCCTCCAAATATAAATTTCTAACAGTCTGTTCCATACTGTTTTAACAAGTCCTGGGTTTTGTTAACTGAGGTTGTAGGACAGTATGTCCTATAAAGCATGTTAAGTGAAGAGGGGAGGAAAGGCATTTGAAACTCACCAAGCTCTCTGGAAAATGTATATATTAAAAACTGAGGATGTAAACAATCCAACAGTGGGAACTACCTTTTACAAATATCAATTTCTTCAAATTCTCCACTTCTTTGGAGTCATCCTTTAAACTTAAGCAGGACAACTTTTAGGTAGATGGAGAACTTAAGTCAGGTTATAAGATAAATTTTCTACTGGTATAAGTCATTGTGATATTTCCTCATGTCTTTCTGAAAATGTTGGACTTTTCACAACACTTTGTGTAACAAAATAAAAACCTAGTTTCATTAAAAAAAATAAAAGGATAACCCAGCCCCTCAAACACATGCCCTGAAAATGGGATTAAATTTAGATAAAAAATAGATGTCTCTCATGCCTGTTTTGTGTCTTACCTATCACTCTATGTCTCTGTTTTTATCACCTCCTATTTACCTCATTGATGAGAGAGGGATTCTTGGCCAAACACACAAAACTGGACACTGGACAGATGAGGTGACAGCCCGTTATATCGTGGACTTAATAGAATTGATCCTCATTATTTGAAGATGCTGTATTTTCAAATTTGCCTGCTTACTAAAACTTATTGGTAACCACAAAATTAATACTCAGAGTGCTTTTGTGGTCATTTGGTAACACATATAGAGTGGCAAAATTTTTGAGTCACCTGATGCACACATTCTTAGCTGAGGTCAAACAAAGCGATGATGCTCTCCCTTCTTGTTTTCAGCTGTCATGCCATTAACAGGTGAGCTTTCAGAAGTACGTTTAGTGGCACACTGTTCACATTTCTGTACTTTTTAAGTGACTTTACTGTTTAAAATGGCCTCCAAGTATAGTGCCAAAGTCCTATCTAGTGTTTCTAAGCATAAGAAGGCTGCCACGTGCCTTATACACGTTTCAGGCATGAGTTATAGTGATTGTCAGTGAGTTCAATATTAATGAATCAACAATAAATTTTAAATATCAATGTGAATGAATCAACAATATATATCGAACAAGGTATCTTTAAAAAGAAACACACATGAAACAAGTTCGAGGATTAACTGGTTGATAAAAACGTTGTGTCCAGAGGCTCAAGAAACCTAACTCTATTTCTCCTAGGAGAAATGGTTTAGTACTCAAAAATTCAGTGCTTATGATAAATTCATAGAATATAACTACCACAAATAACAAGAATTACCCATACGACTAGGGACATATGTTATGCTATGTATTAGTGTGCTAGAGCTGCCACAATAAAATACCACAGACTAGGTGACTTAAACAACAGAAGTTTATTTTCTCAGTTCTGAAGGCTAGAAGTCCAAGATAAAGGTGCCATTAAGGTTGGTTTCTGGTGAAACCTTTGTTCTTTGAAGATAATGATTTTCTTTTTGTGCCTTCATGTGGCCTTTCACATGCATGTGGAGAGAGAGTAGTCTGGTATCACTTCCTTTTTTCATCAGGATAGCAGTCCTATTAGATTAGGACCCCACCATTAAGACCTCTTTTAAGATTAATTACCTTCTTAAAGACCTTATCTCCAAATATAGTCACATTGGGGGTTAGGGCTTGAACATGAATTTTTGGGGGACACAGTTTAGTTCATAACATCCTGGGTATCTGTGAGGAAAGTGATTCCCAGAGTTCTTTACTCAAAAAGGGAAGCTCTTAGGGTTTATAAAATATAAAGATAGGGTCATTTATTGGCCATTGCATTCAGTGCTAAGATAATTGCCTGAAGTTTGCCAACTGTGCTGACTCTTTGATCCTGTCCTTTATCATGGACATTCTGGTTCAGGGATGGAAAGCAGGAATTCGTATAATGTTGACAATACCACCCGTAGTGTACAAACTCCCATTGTTGTTCACTCAGTTGACCCCGAGGGGCTTACCAGGTAGTCAAGAGGTCTGGAGGAGGGGTGGACTCTTCCACTACCATGCATCTGGCAATGGTTTGAGAACAGGAAAGGCAATGCCCTCCTGCAAGAGAGATATGCCAGAGAGCTCAGATTTGGCTCCACCCTCCATCAAGGAGTCCTAAGTTACCATGCTGAGGTTGGAGAGTGTTTATTCCATGACCCAAGGCATATTGGGCATTTGGGTACAGAGAGTCACAGGTTCAGGGTCTATGACAGCCTTTGAGGATAGCTCAGTATGTAAACAGCAATTGCCACTTTCATGATGTATAGTTCAAGGCGAATAAGGGCAGTTTATTGTATCAAAATCCCATTGTCAACTTATAGCCATCATGGGTGATCCAAAGACTCCAGAGGTCATGAGAAGAGGTTACTAAAGCCTTCACAATTAAGAGGCCTCTCAAGACACTAATGTAGTGCCCACGTATTTACTATTCGACAGATTCCAGAGATTTTTGTTGGAGGAGGCTTTTATCATTTTGTTGTGTAAATTATTTTAGTATGTTTTGTATTTCCAACTGGATTAAATTGTGAACCTTTGTTTCAATGTAATGCGTTTCTTCCCTTTGCATTCAGGTTTGTTATATTCTCTCTCTCTTTCATCCTCTTTGTCACTGGATATATTTTGTTGGTTGGGAGTCCTCTCTATTCTGCTTATATTTATAAATTTATTCCTCCAAAGAGCCTCAAATCAGTATCATTAGGATTAGGGGTCTCCCCTATGGCAATGTTTGCTTTATAGCTTTAGAGAACTGAGCTTAAGTCAAGTTAGAATTAACTTCATCACTATGCCACAGGGGTCCCATGAGTGTTTCTTCCTATAACTATAATGACCAGGATTTTTGTTGTAACAGAGACATGGCCAACAGAGTGACACAGTGGAAAACTGAGGGAACCCCAATCCAGAGGCCAATGGGCTGATCTTCTGTTATGGCCTCCACCATTCCCACTACATGGTACTCATTTTTTGTTTGTTTGTTTGCTCTTTTCTCTCTGTAAAATTTCCCTCAGAATATTTTAGATTTCTAGCTATGTAAATTTGCAGCTTTGGGTTTTGTTTCTATCCAATAATGAGTGGTCCAGACCTTCTGAGTGGTTATGGGGAAGGTTCAGTGATCCAGTAACTGACCACTTGAGCAACTGTTTCCTCCTCTAGTTTTGGGTTTCATACTCAATAATGTTATTTTGTCTATGGCCTAGGTTGGGGGTATAGAGTCTTGTGATCACAAAATTAGCCCATTGGTGTACTGGTGAGTAGTAGCAATAAGCAAAGTCAAAACACACTGCTATGGGTTTTGCTTTGGGAGAGAATTTCAATACCAATGCTTCTTTCCCTTTTCTCATAAATTCTTGAGCCACAGGCCACTATTGATGTGCACTTCAATAGCCTTGGGTATTAGGAGAGTGTATAGGACAGCAGCAAGAGAAGCAGCAGCACAGGAAATGTGTAAGTTCAATACCCTGACCTGAACAACAGTGACTATTAGAACAATCAGACTGTCATGCTTGATTATCGCTGTGGTAGTCATCTCCTTCTTTTCAGTAAACCTGATAAAGGGCTATCACTGGGATGCACAGTCACAGTGTCCATATGGCTACCCCAAGCAACCAGTAATGGCCACCAGATTAGAGGCAGTGGTCACTCATGACAAGTCAACAGACCAATCCCCAGTAAGAGGGACTCAAGCACTAACCAGTTAGGGTACTGTATTGTTGCAACTTTTATGAGCAGGAGCCACAGAGGCTACCTCCCACACAGAGACCAAACTCAATGGCACATCACACTGGAGTACAATCAATAAACTACAATTTTTTCTTGGGGACAAGAATGTTTTAGGGTATGAAAGATGGCAATACCTTAAGAGATAATACAGTACCACCATGGCCAAGCACGAGCCCACAAGCAATTGGTGGTCTTGCCCCAGGCAGCCTTCACTGTATCATGGAACCAGTTAGCCCAGGAGTGGCTAGTTAAAGCTGACCAGCTATCTTAGATTGTGGTTTGGCCATCATGCTTGATGACAATTATTTTAATCACTGCCTCTTTACCCCATTGGTGAAGCGTTCCACCCTACAGCTGTGGAGATGGCTGAACCCACAACACCTACCACTGGACAAAAAAGCTGGACAGTAGTTTATTAGTCACATGCACTCAGAGCACAGAAGAGGAAGACATCACATGCCATGCAGAACACAGAAGGATATAGTCTGGAACACAACAAAACAGAAGAGTCTGTGGGTGCTAGGTTTTGTAGTACAGGAGGTCTTCACTTAAACTTGTGACTAAGTTCTGGGACTGTAAGCAAAACAGCATATAACGAAATTAGTTTTACCATAGGCTAATTGATATAAACAAGAATTTGGTTCCTGTGGCAGCTCATCAACTTTATAATTATGCAATATTGAACAAAATGACATTGAATTAAATAATATTATATGAGGACTTAAGTTAAGAGGGTGAGGGCCCTGGTTGGTTGGAGTGTCATCCTGTGTACCAAAAAGTTGCAGGTTTGATTACCAGTCAGGGCACATACCTACGTTGCAGGTTCAATCTTTGGTCGGGGTGCATGGGAGGCAACAGATCAATGTTTCTCATATTGATGTCTCTCTCTCCACTCCCTTCCTCTGTCTCTAAAATTAATAAAAAGCATACCCTCTGCTGAGGTTTAATTAAAAAAAAAATAAGAGGGTGAGGTACCCGCTGGTTCCAGAGGGAGGATGCGATTGACTTGTTTAAATAATTCTACTGGCTGACAGGGAAATGAAACCACTACTCAGGGATAATAATCATGCAGGCACTTGGTCCATTTGATAAGAAGGGTTCTTTGGCTAGGGGTCTATCTGGAAGAACAGAATAGGGAGAGGGACTTGCCATTAGGCCATTCAAGACCCTTCCAATTTTACCATATATCAAGGCAGCACAAAATATTAATTTAAGTTCAGCCCTCACCCCACAACACTCCACCCCCAAGGTTCAGAGAATGTGACTGAGAACTGTCTGGAACCAGTGTCTATGGATGGGTTGCTAGACTCTGGGTTGGTGGCATCCTCACCCCCTGTGATTTCGACACACATCGGGTGGAATCAGGCCTGGCAATAACCTATATAGGCTGAAGCACAGGACTCCATTTTGACTGACCACCCCCATTCTCAATCCCAACCTGACCAGAGGCCAGCAGGAGAGTATGTAGGCTGGGGTTTTGAAGTCAAGGTCCATGTCTTCCCCAGCCAACTCCTTTCAAGAGGTCGCCCTTTGCCCTTTCCCTCCCTCCTCAAGGGAGCCAGGTGACTGTTTTTACCAATAGGAGGTCCAGAACAATTTCAGGAAAGTCAGGGGAGAAGTTAGAGGCCCAAGTGCAATTTTCATGTGGGATTCATGTGGGATTCAGGTCGTTGCCTTTCAATAGCCAAGTCCATATGGGCAGTAGTGGTGCAGGGGATATCATAGCTCCGACGGACTGAGAACATTGGAGATGTCTAGGGACAGGGAAAAGAAGCAGTGGGTGGGGAAAGGGGAGCAGGAAAGCACTAAGCAAGGATAGAGGAGGATAGTTAGGAAGCGCTAGCTCTTCTGCAAAAAGTCATCTCTAAGGAGACAGGAAAGGGAGCAGGGAGAGTAGGGGTAGGACAGGTGCCTGGTGCCTGGGAGCTGCAATAGGAGCAGCAACCGAGCAGCTCTACTGTCTTCACTGCGAACCCAGGATGCATCCTGCACTTCGAAGTTGACAAGGTCTGCAGCCACTTCCAGATGCCAAATGGGCGGGCACTGAGCCAGGCGCGCTGCTGCCTCTGCCCATCCCATGGCTTCCTGGAAGCCTAGCCAAATACAGCAGATGCCAGCAGTCATGCAAAAATACTCACGATCTTGCTTCCTACCGCAGACAGTACACTACCCAGCTCTGTCCTCCTTCAGGCCTCTGCAGACATTCTTGAGCCAGCTGCAGCTCCAGAGATGCTGGAGCGCTGAGCCCAGGGTCAGTGGCTTGGTGTACCACACCCTACACTTCCCCTCTGCAAACATGAAAAATGTGCTTTTCTCTTACAACAGCACATGCCCAAGAGTTTGCTTTTTGTGATGAAAGGAGTGCAGTGATTTGACTGTCCTGGCAGAATCTACATTCTGAAAGAGCTGGAAACCTGTAGGGAATCAGGAGGTCATTCCCAGACCCCTGAGTCCCCAATGAAACCAAGTGCCACACCTCTCAGTGAGTGAAGAAGGGATTAACTGATGGGTTTTATGACAGAGCTCTGGCACAGCAGGAGTAACTCTTCATCAAGACAGAAATTGGGCTCCAGGAGCCCTCTCTTCCCATTGGTAGGGGATACAGAATTGAAATAAGAATTCTTGGATGACATTATAGGAGGGAAAAAGAAGGCAACAGTCATTGCATGGGATCTTCAAGGAAATTACCCCTGTAAACAACTCTAATGTTCCAGCATACTGGCCACATCATGTGAAAAAACCTGTCATGTTTTACTAGAAGACTTTATTTCCAGTAACCTGGTAAATTGCCCTGTGGAATAGAAGGATCTCAGTAAATGTGATATTGTTTCCACTCACTACAACTCATCCTTTTACCTCTTGTCTTACCTCCCAACTCACCTTATACTACTGCCAAACTGGAATATTCCCTGTCATGGACCTGCTTGTGCCAAACATATTGCAAAGCTTCTGTTGCATGGAACTTCCAGGATTGGCTGAGTATACTGCACAGGTAAATATTTAACACTTTATCTCAATGTCCCTTATTTTACCATTTTAAAATCAAATTTTTATATTTTTTAATTGTTGTTCTATTACAATTGTCCAATTACTCCCCTGCTGCTCCCCCCTGCCCCACCCCCCTTATCTGACAGTCAAACCCCACCTTGTCGTACATGTCCATTGGTCATTTCTACTAGTTCCTTCACTAGCCCCTTCCCCTTCTGCAACTCCCACCTCCCCTCTGGTCACTATCAGTCTGTCCCTTGTTTCCATGCCTCTGGTTCTATTGGGTTCACTTGTTTATTTTCTTCATTAGGTCACTGTATTAGGTGAGATCATATGGTATTTGTCTTTTGCTGCCTGTCTCATTTCACTAAGCATAAAACTCTCCAGTCCCATCCATGCTTTCCTTCTGCTGTGTAGTATTTCATTGTGTAAATGTACCACAATTTTTTGATCTGCTGATTTACCGATTGGAAATCAGTCTGTTTTCAGCACTTGGCTATTATAAATAGCACTGCTATGAACATAGGGATGCATAGGTTCTTTTAAATTGATGTTTCAGGATTCTTAGAGTATAATCCTAGCAGTAGAATTGCTGGATCAAAAGGCAGTTCCATTTTAAGTTGTTTTTTTAGGAAATTTGGTGCTGTTTTTCACCGTGGCTGCAGCAGTCTGCATTGCCACCAGCAGTGCATTGGGTTTCCTTTTCTGCAAAACCTCTCCAGCACTTGTATTTTTATTTGCTAATGATAGTGATTCTGAACAGTGTGAGATGGTATCTCACTGGGGTTTTAACCTGAATCTCTCTCATGGCTAGTGATGTTGAGCATCTTTCATATGTTTATGGGCCCTCTGTATGTCCTCCTTGGAGAAGTGTCTGTTCAGATACTTTGCCCATTTTTTAATTGGATTGTCTATCCTCCAGGTGTTGAGTAGTATAAGTTCTTTATATATTCTGGAGATCAAACCCTTGTCCAAAGTATCATTGGCAAATATATTTTCCCATAGGGTTGGTTCCCTTTCCATCTTGCTCATGTTTTCTTTTGCTGAGCAGAAATGTTTTTATTTGATGTAGTCCAATTTGTTTATTCTTTCCTTAATTTCCC